>NC_090753.1:79126466-79143966 GCF_036898095.1 Palaemon carinicauda
ATTTATTTCCTTGTTTCCTTTCCTCACTGGGGCAATTTTTCTCTGTTGGAGACCTTGGGCTTACAGTATCTTGCTTTTCCAACTAGGGCGTAACTTAGCTTGTAGTAATAATAATAATAATAACAATAATAATAACCACTCCTCCTTCAGCCGGGAAGGGGGGGGGGGGTTGTAATCAGCCTTGACTTCACTACTTTCAAGAATTCTTATGAATAAGGTTTGAGGCTGAAGCAACACAAGCAAGGGCTTCTATATGCTACAGTTAGACACACGAATCTCTGGTACACCACGCTCCAAAGAAGTGCAACCTGTTACACCTTTACTTCGAGGCGAGTGACCCTACAGATAGCGTAGGGAGAGAAGGCAGAGGTGGTGGGCGGGGTAATACACAGGAACTCGCCGTGCAGTAAAGGTGTAGCTGGGTGCACTTCTTCGGAGCAAGGTGTACCAGGAATTTCTGTGTCCTGCTGTACTTCCACTTCGACGGACGGATGGAAATGATCGATCTTCAAGTGGCATAAAGTTAAACTCTCTCTCTCTCTCTCTCTCTCTCTCTCTCTCTCTCTCTCTCTCTCATAGGCAAAATAGATGCACCAACATCTACCCATAATACAATTAATTGCCATTCAATTGAATAACAATTAATTCCCAACATTACAAAATTACCAAAAATCAACAACTTGTAAAGCAAATCAGGTAATCATAATTCATGATCTAAAAAAAACAATAACAATAAGGCCGATTTCCATCGTTAAAACTCGACTCTTATCAATTAGATTTCTACAAATTACCAAATAAAAAAGTACGATGTAATCACATATTCCCATCATTATCAACTTTTGACTATCAGTGTTTACGATATCATCACTGAAGATAATTATTTAAAATGATGTGAAGCATAACACGTAGCCAGACATATCTCAGGTTAACGCATGCGCGATCGTGATAATTCGAAGTTGGAAGGTTATGTTTTATCCCCTGTTTGTGTGTGTGATGCGTGTGTTTGTTTGTGAACAGCTTCCTGGCCACAGTTTTCATCTTAGAGTAATGAAACTTGCAAGGATTAACTATTATGCAAAAGGCTGGAAATGATTAAATTTTGGGAGGTCAAGGTCAAAGGTTAAGGTCACGATCAAGCAAAATGTCCTATTCACTTAGCCGTGTTTCAACATCGTTGTCACAAAGACTTCAAACTTGGTTCAGATTTGAGAGTATGAAAATCCACGACTATTATTACATGTTAAGGTCAAGGTCGAGCAAAAGGTCCAAAATAAGCTGCCGTGGCGGAGGTCTGCGCTTTACTGAGTGCCCTCTCGTTATTATTGCTATGGTACACATTTCAAACAAATTGTAATTTATATTATCTCTGTAATTATTTTCCCTTTAAAGTTTTTAAATTACAATTATCAGCAGTATCCAGCGATCCAATGGGTTTCAATGAATTGTATATTATTACTAGCTAAGCTACAACCCTAATTGGGAAAGCAGGATGCTATAAGCCGAAGTGAGGGAAAGAAATAAAGAAACAGAATAGTGTGAGGGAAATAAATAAATAGAATAATGTGCCTGAGTGTACCCTCAAGCAAGAGAACTCTAACCTAAAACAGTGGAAGACCATGGTACAGAGGTTATGGCACTACCCCAGACTAGAGAACAAAGGTTTATTTGGCATTTCGACAACTGAGGTGGGGTCGCTACCCTATACCAAACAGAAGAGAGAGAGAGAGAGAGAGAGAGAGAGAGAGAGAGAGAGAGAGGACTACAACATAACATTTTATTAAAGTGAGAGGAAAAGTTTATGAAAATTAAATGATTAAAACTTCCTAATATCTTACTAGCGAATGAGAGAGAGAGAGAGAGAGAGAGAGAGAGAGAGAGGACTAAAACCTAACATCTTACTAAAGTGAGAGAAGAAAAGTTTATGAAAATGAGATGATTAAAACTTCCTAACATCTTACTAGTGAGAGAGAGAGAGAGAGAGAGAGAGAGAGAGAGAGAGAGATAAGGGATGCCAGAACGCCAACTAAATCCCCTAAATGGGACGAAATTCTCAAGATTAGAGGCGAAGATAATTAGATTCACCGAACAAATTCTACGAAGTGGAAATAAAGCCTATTTATGGTTGCTTCTCTGGCACCTCCGTGTGTGGAGAGAGAGAGAGAGAGAGAGAGAGAGAGAGAGAGAGAGAGAGAGCAAAGGGCATCACGAGGAAGATTATCTTCAGAATAAGAGAAACCTTATAGAGTAATGCAATGTCAACAAAATAGCATTGGCATTTTTAAATATTCTATAATAATAATAATAATAATATAATAATAATAATAATAATAATAATAATAATAATAATTTTCCCTAAACAATAGAGCAAATGTCTGGTTATATATAGATATTTATAGGTGTGTATATATATAGATATATACTGTATAATGTATAATATATAATATATATATATATATATATAATATATTTGTTTTAATATAAAATATATATATACATATATATATATATATATATATAAATATATATACATATATTATATATACATGTATATATACTGTGTATATATACATACATACATACATACATATATATATATATATATATATAGATATATATATATATATATATACACACACATTCGGTAAGCACAGTCTCCCACAATTTCAGTGTTGTAGTGAAGGGTTGTATGGTGGCGCGCGGCGCGCATATATATCTATATAATTGGCCGTCATTTTAATAGGTCGCGTACACTATTTTTCACATAATAATAATAATAATAATAATAATAATAGAAAAATTGGATAAGAAAATAAACTCTGCCGATGCAGCCATTACTTTTAACTCGACCTGCCTAAAAGAGGGGTCTCCTACCACAATAATAATAATAATAATAATACAGTAATAATAATAATAATAATAATACAGTAATAATAATAATAATAATAATAATAATAACAATCATAATAATAATAATAATAATCAAAATTGAATATATGCATCTTGATTGACGAAGAGGAAAATAAAACAGTTTATAATTAAAAAAAAAAAACAAGATACATTTGCAATATCACTTTAAGTGATAACTATCAATATAATAAAGGAAAATAATGGAAGTGAATCTATTAATAAATCAGCAATAAATAATTGGACAATTTAGTGAATAAAATCAGCATAACCCTTAAACCCTAAAATAATAAAAAAAATCAATATTCTAACTTAGACAAAAGAAGAAAAAAAGGAAAAAACAATTTAAAAAAAACTCCTCTATGAACTAAAAATCCAAAATTATCAATATTAACAAGATTGTCTTGAAAATTTTAAACCCTAAAATAATAAAAAATCAATATTCCTAACTTTAGACAAAATAAATAAAGGAAAAACAATAAAAAAAAAACTCCTCTATGAACTAAAAATCCAAAATTATCAATAATATCAACAAGATTGTCTGAAAATTATAATTCGTTTTAACAGCCCATTAATCGTCACACTAGACTACTAATATATTCTAATATTGGTATAATAATTGTCAGTAAAACTCATAGTGTGTGGGGGGGGGGGACACAACCTGCGGCCTCCCTACCAATCACCCTTATAAATATAGAAGCCACGTGCGTCCGCCCAGCCAACAATTGGGGAGGAGCATAAGATTGAGAGAGAGAGAGAGAGAGAGAGAGAGAGAGAGAGGTGTTATCTTACAAGCACTTACACGATAAATATTTTTGCTAATATAACCATAAATCACGGTCGTAATATATACATATATATATATATATATATATAGATAGGATAGATAGATAGATAGATATACAGAAAGAGAGCTGTTACCTTACAAGCACCTACATGATTAAATATTTTAATACAACCTATATAAATCACGACGATATATATATATATATATATATATACATATATATATATATATATATATAATATATATAATATACAGAGAGAAGAGAGAGAGAGAGAGGAGAGGGGGGGGAGTGTGTGCGTGTGTTCGTGCAACACCCAATGAAGGAAGTTACTTACTAGAGTTTATTTCCGAGCCAGAACACCCAGGAAATACGTACCTGAAAAAGAGAGAGAAAAAAAGGATTAAAAAGGGTCAAAAGGGATTTGGGGCTACTGAATTTACTAATAAACAAAATCTTAAATAAAAAATTAGAATCGTCTAGAAAGCATAAAAAAACACTTAGAATTAGTTAGAAACAGTCGTATTTATTTAGTTTAATTTTTCTTACACACTGGTATACATGTGGTAGACGTGTGTATTAGTGTATTTAGGAATACAATGTTTTCAATTTGAATTTATTACTGTATCATTTTTCTTACACACTTGTATACATAGTCAGACGTAGACGTGTGTATTGGGTGTATTTAGGGATACAATGCTTTCAACTTCTTACTGGTCGATAGAACATTATACCTTTGGTTTATTATTATCAATAGTAACTTAAAATTATTTCAAGTACATTACAACTTCAGTTCAATAAACGACAGCTTTTTAATTTATTTCGTTCCTCTTTCCCCTAATGGTAACGTGTTCGCCTAGCATTCGCATGGCAGCAGATCGATCCCCACCCGGGACCGCGAGTTTTAAGTTGTTTACTTGGGGAAGCCCACTGCTGTGGTTGGGCTTGTCCGGCCGACGGTTTGGTGAGCATCTATTCTAATGAAACTGCAACTGAAGCATCTATTCTGATGAAACTGAAACTACACACCTTTTAAACTTTATCTCCCTTAATTCTCCAGTCAATTCTGTAGTTTCTAACGTGGCATATCCCTCCTTTATCACTTTATTCCTTCTCCTAAAAAACATGGGACAGTGACAATGCCCCTACCAGGACAATGACCTAGAGACTGACCACATATATAACATATGACCAGCTCCCAAGCCCCTCTCTCCCCCCAAGCTAGGACCAGGGGAAGGCCAGGCACTGGCTGCTGATGACTCAGCATATAGACCAATAGGCTCCCCCCCCCCCCCAAAAAAAAAAACCCATCCTTAGCTCACAAGGATGGTGAGGTTGCGGTGACTAAAGGGATTAACGAGTATGAGCGGGACTCTAACCCCAGTCCTGGCAATTACCAGTCAAGGACGTTACCACAACCCTGATCAGCACCTAAGCATCTCTCCATCATGATCTGACCAGGAGGGGCCAGGCAATGGCTGCTGATAGCCCAGTAGGTAGAACGTATAGGCTCCCCAAATACCCCCATCCCTAGCTCACAAAGCTTGTGAGGTTGCAGACACTACAAGATACTAACGAGCGTAAGCGATCTCGAACTCCCATCCAACATATCGCCAAGCAGGGACGTTTCCAATAGGTTACCAAGAATCCAGGCCGTTAAAGACAACTGCAAATAGATCCTACATTTTGGAAATCCTGGTTCATCTCCCCGCTGCGAGAAAGGATGGCCCGGCCGAGCAATAACTATTGATTCTGGAATCCAGCCAATGACAACGCAGATACACGAAACAACTATAGAGGATGAGGAACGTGAAATCTTTTCCAGTTTCTGACTAACAATAGTAATTAAGGAAGATGTACAGTAATCATTTTTAAATTTTATTTTTCTATAAAATACAATTTTTTTGAAAACTCTAAAATCGCATGAACGCAAAGAGCAGTTTAAGTGAATGTAATTATTTTCAGTTTTATATAAACCAAACCTTTTAGAGAATATCTAAACCCGTCTATCATTGCTCATATCAATTACCCTGACATTTTTAACGCCAGATACATTAAAATCGACAAATCGATCAATCAACCACACTTCTGCATCTATCATTATCATCATCTTCCTCTTCCTCCCCCTCGGAAACAACTTATCTGCCCCTTCTAACTACTCCTTACCTCACACCACCCCTCACCCTTTACCTCTCACCCCAAGTCTCCGCCTTCCTCACCCCTTTACCTTACATCCCTCTCACCCTAGGACTCCACCTTCCTCACCCCTTTACCTTACACCCCTCTCAGCCTAAGTCTCCACCTTCCCTCACCCCTTTACCTTACACCCCTCTCACCCTACGACTCCACCTTCCTCACCCCTTTACCTTACACCCCTCTCACCCTAGGACTCCACCTTCCTCACCCCTTTACCTTACACCTCTCTCAGCCTAAGTCTCCACCTTCCTCACCCCTTTACCTCGCACTATCCTCACCCCATGTCTCCACCTTCCCTCACCCCTTTACCTCGCACTACCCTCACCCCAAGTCTCCACCTTCCTCACTCCTTTACCTAAAAACCCAAGTCTCCATTTTCCTCACCCCTTTACCTCAAAACCCAATCTCCATCTTACTCACCCCTTTACCTCACATCCCTCTCACCCCGAGTCTCCACCTTCCTCCTCTCTACATAAGTGAGAGAAGGGAGAAAATGTATATTTATTTATCTGCTCAGCTCCCCACAGGCTCTGTTTAATAAAGTCCCCCCCCCCTCTCTCTCTCTCTCTCTCTCTCTCTCTCTCTCTCTCTCGTATCGATGTCAGATTCTGGTCTTACAGAAAACCGCTTGTCTCAACAAATTTCTGTTTGCGCAAGAGAATCTTGTATTTTACCTTCAAAGAACAATGCAGCCTCTCTCTCTCTCTCTCTCTCTCTCTCTCTCTTTATGGAGTATTTACAAATAGCTTTAAAAAGAAAACAATGTTTTTTATCAACGGAACAAAGATGAATTAACTTGTAAAAATTACAGTAAAACATTGCAGCCTTCTCTCTCTCTCTCTCTCTCTCTCTCTCTCTCTCTCTCTCTCAAAAGTATGAATGAATTACTATAAAAACAATAACCTTACTATCATATTTTTTTTTCAAATAATTTTAAAAGAGCAATATTGTTTATCAATACCTAATAAAAATTTACTATCACTGAAAGCAGAGAAATTGAGAGATAATATACAGTGATCATAAATTACCACATTCTTAATTAATAAATTAATTTTTCCCGTAATATTTCCAGCACCTAAGTAACGTGCGGGGAATTAATGAGATTGTATGCACAGATCATAATTGCCACCATGTAACGACTGCAGTAAATTCGTATTTTTTTCATTGTAAATTATGGTAATTCGAGACCATTTCAATTACGGGAAAGTTTCTCTCAGGATTTAAATCTGTTAAATAACCACATACGATATGAAAGGAAATGTTTGAATATTTTTCGAAATTGGTAATTAACGCATAAAAGGCTAAATTTTAGGAAATATTTCAAAGCCAAACGTAAAATAAAAATAAATTATAATAGTAATAATAAAGACTGTTCAAATAAATAAAAAATTAATCTTCAAAAACAATTGAGATACAGAAAAAAAAAATTATGAAATCTTCAAAGATAAATCTAAATCTTAAAGCACAAAGAGATACTTGAAAAAAAAGAAATTATGAAAATGAATTAAAAAAATTAAATTCCAAAAAGCACAAAATCATACTTTAAAAAATTCTAAAGCACAAAAAATAAAAAAATCATCCGACCTAAAAAAAATCAAAACAAAAAGTCAAGAGGACAAAAGACATAAAATCCTAAGAAGAAGAAGAAGAAGAAGAAGAAGAAGATGAAGAAGAAAATAGTAAACGTCTCCATAGACTTTCGAGGCCACAAAAACTCGCTTCGTTAACCGAGTTTTACAGCCTTAACTCTCTCGCAAGAGAATCCTCCTGCTCCTCCTCATGACTTTGGTTGGAAATAACATTCAGTTTACCCAGAGCGATTTACTCTTTTCTCTGGTTGCATGGTCTGAATAAAAAAAATAATTTTCTCTCGTTTTATATAAAATGCATAACATATATATATATATATATATATAAATAAAAATGTGAGGCGACCCCGTCAAAAACTGGCAGATAAATATTTGGATAGATATGCAAACACACGGTATGACTATTCCCTCTACCCACTACTCAAGGGACAGGAAGAGCTGTGTGTGGTTATATATTATATATATATAATATATAATATATATATATATATATATAATATATATATATATGATATAATATATATATTATATATTATATATTTATATATATATATATATAGTATAATATCCAAACACTTGCTCTTCTTCAGAAAGGGGTTATATACATACATACAAAACCCACATACACTTATGTATATATTGTATGTATGTATGTATATTATATACTATATATACACACACACATATATATATATATATATATATCCCTACAGGAAGTGAAGCCAGAAGAAACCAGTCTTAGGATATTCCAGTAATCCTTAGAGGTGGGGTTACGAGACACGCACCCTTTTTCCCTTCAGAGAGAGAGAGAGAGAGAGAGAGAGAGAGAGAGAGAGAGAGAGAATCAAACATTATTTCTAAATTGCAATACCCTTTTAATTAACACGTGTTCTAAAAAGACACTATAACCTATATAGAACTAAGTCAAAATTATTCCCCATCTAATAATGACACCAGAGGTAAAAAAAAAAAAAAAAAAAAAAAAAAAAAAAAACAAGCGAATGCAGTGTCACTGTTTCGCACAAGAATTTGGCACCAATTGGCACCAATGTGTTGGCTGACTGGCAAAATGTTACGGGCAAACCTACGCTGGCACGGAGAAAGCAAAGGTTGGCACCAAAGAAAAATTTGTATAGATGCACCATGCGTTTTTACAAACGTTTCTGTTTTATCTTTACAATTGTTTGCTCAATTTAATATAAATTTTCCAATTCTAATGTGAATAAATTGGGTTTATATAAGTTATTTAAATATATATTTTTTTTCAGGTTTCAAAAATTATTACTTATAATTGGTAAAAAAACAAATTTTTTTTTTCAGCTTGCTGTTAATCTAATTTCTATCTTTAAACTGTAAATAACGTAAAAATTTCATGAGGCATTTTATATACGATGCAATTTACAATTTTTAATTTTTAAATATATGTGCAAGATCCGGTTGCAACTTCAAGACAAAATTTTTTATTATAAATCACAAGAATTAATTTTCTCCTGTACACCTGAAGTTATTCTTAATTTTGAAAAATTTTCCTATATTATAATTAGGGAATACTATTTAATTTTATATTTTTCTAATAGTGTTACTTAACGGCTTATCTTCAAACACACAAATATAAAAATTACAGTCCTACTTTTCCTATAATACTGTATATACACTTTTGTCCCTTCATGAAAACAGGTACTATTCAGTAGTATTTTCTTTTATTAAAGCTATTAAATAGAAAAAAAAAACATCTAGTAATAATCACGTGTCTGTTGAAAAAAACAAACGATATATTTTTATCACCAATACAAGTAAAAAAAAAAAAAGAAATGCACTTAGAGTGCAGACCTCCGCCACGGTAGCTTATATCTAGAAACCCAGTTTGCCTTTCCCAGAATCAATTTCGACCGTACGCGTATTTAAACTTGATAAGCAAAATAGGACACAGAAGTGATTGCATCCCTTGTATGCTGCAACTGGTAAATTAATTAAACATAGTGATTAATTGGACTTATTTCAAGCATTAAAAATTACAGTTATACAAACTCCCATGTTCAATAAACTATTATGAGAACACAACCTCAATCAAGCTAATCTAATTGTTATGTTTTAAAGTTTTTTAAAGGCCTCTCAGGAATGGCACATACAAAGGGACAATGAAAATGCCCTAGAAACCGACCATATATACATATGATCAGCACCCAAGCCACCTTTCCATCTAAGCTAGGACCAGGGGGGGGGGGGGCCAGGCAATGGCTGCTGATGGCTCGTCACATAGATCTATAAGCTCTCCCAAAACCCGTCCTCAGCTTCCAAGGATGGTAAGGTTGCTGACACAACAAGAAACTATAGAGCTTGAGGGGAACTCGAAACCCAGTACGGTGAACGCAAGCAGGGGCGTGTGCAATAATATAAGACGATTTGATTACATTCAAGCACTTAAAATTTTGCCGTAAGTAGAACAGTAAAAAATCCTCAAATAAATGTTGCCAGGCATTTACCGTTTTAAAACCGGATATATTGACGCAAAGGAGTGATATTACGGTCACCAACCAGTAACATAATAATAATGTAGGGTAAAAAACTACGGGTCGTCTGTATTTTACTGAAATACGGATGAGAACAGTACCGTAAATTTTTACAAAGAATTTCAGATTAAAATAAAGTTTTTTTTTAACAGTGAATACTTGGATTATTTAGAAGAATTACTTGCATACAGAACTAATCCATTAAGGTTGAAAACCTGGATCCTTTCACTCGGCACTCACTCCCCACGTACTGTACTGTAAAAGTGCCTATACCACCTGTCAACATAAAACAGAAGACTTTCGTAGAAAGTTTTCTTGCATTCCAATGTAAGTGACATTTTAACTAACTTTTACTCCTTAGCCTACAGCAGTTGATGATTATGGAATTCAAATAGAGGGATATATTTCAGCCCTTTGGGGCGGCTTTGGAAATATTCTGAAGCGAGTGAAAATTTTGAAAGTATTGTAACAGGAGCAGTGACAAGTAATGCAATGAGTTCAAATTTACAATTTTTATATATATATTATATATATATATATATAATAATTGTATTATATATACATTATATATATGTATATATATTTAATTGTATTATATATACATTATATATATATATATATATATATATAAATGTGTGCGTGTGTGTCTTTTAACGTATAAATTCAACTACCATCAATGATGAAATTAAAACATCAGTACACACATACACACACAACAAATGCAGCCGTTTCTAGTCCACTACAGGGACAAGGGCCTCAGACATGACCTTATTCATGTTTGGGGCTTGGACCAGTTTTCATCACCACGCTGGCTAACTGCGGAATGGTGAATGTTGAAGATTTAAGTCTCATCACTCAAAGCAAACCAACCTAGTATGGGTGGCTCTGACTAGTACAGCTTTGTGGATCACAAACCCTTTCACCACGTTAAGGTATCATCTCATCTCATCCCAAAAATAAACACAAGAAAAGTAAGAAGAAATATTAGATGGTGATGAAGAAGAAGGAGAGAGAGAGAGAGAGAAGAGAGAGAGAGAGAGAGAGAGAGAGAGAGAGAGAGAGAGAGAGATTACGAAACTCCAATCAGTAGAACGATTAGCGTTATGTAATTTCCAATGACGAGGACGTCGTCGTAATTATCTTCCATCGTTTTCACCTTCGAGTGAGTGTACTTCCCGAGTAACCAACTTGAGGCGCTGAAGAGGCCTTCTGTTGGAAGATGTGAAATCGATACCCAAGAGGCAGTGGAGTCCTCTCTCTATCTCTCTCTCTCTCTCTCTCTCTCTCTCTCTCTCTCTCTCTCTCTCTCTCTCTTCATGGGTATGAAGATGTCCATTTTATTTCTCGCAGATATATTATTGTAGGCCCATTCAATAAGAGGAGGCGCCAGCGACATATATTGTTGGAGTCCTCTCCGACATGATATATTATTGGAGGCATGCCCCGACATGATATATAGTTGGGGGCCTCCCCTACATGATATATTGTTGGAGGCTTTTACGACATTCCCTTCGGGAAGGCCTCTTCGTCATATATTATTGGAGGTGTCCCCTACATATATTGTTGGAGGAGTCCCCCGACATGCCTCTATTGTTGGATGCCTCACCTACATGATATATTGTTGGAGGCCTCCTCTACATGATATACTGCTGGAGGCCTCCCCAGCATGATATATTATTGGAGGTCTCTCCGACATTCCCTTCGAGGAGGCCTCCCCAACATATAATGTTGGAGTCATCCCCGACATGATATATTGTTGGAGGCCTACCCAACATGATATATTGTTGGAGGCCTACCCAACATGATATATTGTTGGAGGCCTCCAAAACATGATATATAGTTGGAGGCCTCTCCAACATGATGTATTGTTGAGGCCTCCCCAACACGATATAATGTTATAAGCCTCCCCGACATGATATACTGTTGGAGGCCTACAATTACATGTTATATTGTTGAAGGCCTCCCTTACATGATATATCATTGGAGGCCTCCCTTACATGATATATTGTTGGAGGCCTTCTTTACATGTATTGTTGGAGGCCGCCCTAGCATGATATAATGTCGGAGACCTCTTTGACATACCCTTCAAGGAGGCCTTTCCCAACATGAAATATTGTTGGAGGCTTCCCCGACATGATATATTGTTGGAGAGCCTCCTTCGGTCGCTCTCATTAGGACCAGCTGGGTGGGTCACTTTATCATTCATAATCTATTATCGTTAGTAGAGTATCAACTCCCAGTCAGAAGTAATTTCACTTAAAATATCAAAGACTTGAAAAACTGCAAGTTAGTGGACACTCCAAGACAAGCAAAACACAAGATCATAAGGGAAAACCACCACGGATATTAACAGATACAGGTCACTGCAACTCCAAGGTAACCATGAACCAAATAATTATCAACCAGGACTTCTTAACTTAGTGAGCATGAAACCAAAACTGACCTCTGTAAGCAACTTATCATAATGAAAGCCAAGGGTCTCATGAGAGCTATCAGCCACCTGCTTCTGGTAGAGGGCAATAAGAGGGCAGGACCAAGGAGAGAGGGGGGGGAGGGGAAATAGGAAGGGGAAGGGCTATGGAACAGAATCAAAGCACCCATCAAGGAAGCGCCAATAACCTCCCTCTCTCCATCCCACTCCAGCACCCTCCATGTCTCTCTGCCGCGTCCTACTTCCTGACCAACACGTGACACGACCTCGCCCAAACAAAAACAACATCAAGAAGAACATCACCATAAGCCTTTTCGTGTCCAGTCGACGAACCTCCCAGCTGATAACTACTACTGCCTAACTTGGACCAGCACACCTGTCAACAATCACCGCAGCCCACGATCCAAATCTAAATGGCCCCTTAGACTCCCCCTGAGGCTGGCTGGCGGTTTGTTGTTGTTGTTGTTGTTATTGTTGCTTAACATTGACAAGTGCATGGTGCTGTATTTGTTGCAGCTGAATGATTTATATTAGTTTTAGGAGTTGTTATGGTGGTGGTAGATGCGAGAGAGTTCGAGGTGGTTAAAAAGTTGTTGAATTTTTAAGGAAAACTAATGAGGTTTTTTCCTTATACTGTAATTTACAATACTGCCTAAATGAACAAGCCAATGGCTAACTCCCAGGAAAGCATCATCCCTTAAAAATACTATTTGTTTATTCCTTACTAATGTACGCAAACCCGTCAAAAGTGACTGCTAAATATTTACATCTACACACACAGATTCAACCTTTCTCACCCCCCCTCCCCCCTTTCCTAACTACAACATGGCAGCTTCGGAAATTTGTGGGAGATTGCGGTTTTCGAGTGTACCTCTCAAGGTATCACCTCTCAGCAGGGTATGATTACTCTTCTCATCCCCCTCTTTCCGATGGACACGGAGAAGCCAAGGAGTCATACGTTTGGCAATGCTGCTAGGCGTGACAGAATATATATATATATATATATATATATATTATATATATATATATATATTTTATATATATATATATATATATATATTTATGTATATATATAGTATACTATATATATTTATGTATATATATATATATATATATATTTTATATATATACATATTCATATATATAAATATATAAATATATATATACATATATATATAGGCACACACTATATATACATATATATACACATATATATATATATATATATATATATATATCCACACACTGGCTCTTTATATACTGGAGACACTTCTTCGCTTCAAACTTCCCTCTAAACACCATGCAACCGATTCTCCCAATACAAATAGTTTTGGCCATCGTTCAACCTCAAGTTCTTCATTCAAATGACTCCTGCGTTTCCAATAGGTAACTTAAACTCTGTGGTCACTGCCAGATGCAATTATTCCTGTCTCGTGACCTCATTTATACTTCGGAGTTCCATGATGTAGAGCAAGGGGTCCCTAACCCGAGATGCAAGTACCGATATTGGTACATTTTTTATTATTTTAGGGGTACATTTGATCCCAGTAAATACAGTACTGTGGAATTACATATTTGAACGCAGTTGTGCCTGATAAAAACTATTTCTAACTATGGAAAATTGCTAGCATCATCAATTTTTACCTCTGCCACCAAAGTTGGAAGGAGGTTATGAAAACCACTGCGTGTTCGTTGTGTGTGTTTGTTTGTGAACAGCTTCCTACCAACATTTTAATCGTACAGCAATGAAACTTGCAGGGATTAACTATTATGTAAAAATGTGGAAATAATTAAATTTTGGAAGGTCAAGGTCAAAGGTCAAGGTCACGGTCAAGCAAATTGTCCAATTCACGTCATCAGCCATAATTTTGGACATCGCTGTCACAGAGACTTCAAACTTAGTCATATTTGAGTGTAAGAAAATCTACGCCAATTAATAAATGTTAAGGTCAAAGGTCAAGGTCAGGTCAAGGAAGAGCAAAAATTCGAGAAATAATTTGTCGTGGCGGTGGTCAGCGCACTGCTGAGTGCCCCTCTAATTCGTTATTTCAATTATTGGTAATTATCGGCTTCTTATCATCTTCACTGCTTGAATTGGCAGTTTCTTGGCATCTTTATTTTTTATACCACTGGAATTTATTATATATCTAGTGTACGCGACAGTCAAATATGACGGACAAATGTTTAGTTACATATGCACACGCAACCACCACCCTTCTTACCAGGGCATGACTACTCTCTCTCTCTCTCTCTCTCTCTCTCTCTCTCTCCCCACTACACGAGGGGCCGTCGAGAGCTCAGCATGATCGGAAATTATATTATATATACATATCTATCTATCGATATGTATATATATATATATATATATACACAGTATATATATATAATATATAATATATATATATATATATATATATAATTTATATATATGTATATAATATACATATATTACTGTATGTATATATTATATATATATATATCCACACTTGCTCTATTATGAAGGGAAGATTAAGAGACTTACAGTAATTCCTTCCATTTAACGATACCCGAACTTTGATCTAACACTCCCTTCGTTGTTTTTGGCTAAGCTTTACATTAGTATACCACTTCCATCGGACTCTTTTAAACAGACGCAAACGTATTACATGATAATCCATTCACACCTCTAATCAATAAGGATTCACAAGCAGATTAACAAGAACAGAATAGGATTACAAGCAGCTTAGCGGAACTTGGATTATGAAGGATGTTGCAAGGATACAAACAAGCACAAGTATAGTCAATTCTTTTTAGTGAGGCAGATTTGCACCTACTTACAGGGTGCTCTTTTAGCTCGGTAAAGTATCCTGATCGCTGATTGATTGGACAAGATTATTCTAACCAATCAGATAGCAGGAAACTTTTCCGAGCAAAAGGGCACCGCTGCGAGACAGTGGCAAATGCGCCTCATTAAAAAAAAATGAGTATAGAGAGGCACTCAATAAAAGACCTCCGCCACGGCAGCTATTATCTCGAGCTTTTGATAGACCTTGACCTTTGATCTTAAAATAAATTAATAGGCGTGGATTTTCATACACTCAAATATGAACCGAGTTTGAAGTCTCTGTGACAACGATGTCCAAACTTATGGTTTGATTGACTAGATTAATTGATTTAAAGTTTTCAGGCATCCTGTCCAAACTTATGGCTGTTTACGTGAATTGGACATTTTTGCTTGACCTTGACCTTGAACTTTCAAATTTAATAATTTCCAGATTTTTACATAAATTAATGCCTGCAAGTTTCATTACTGTACGATTAAAATTTTGGCCAGAAGCTGTTCACAAACAAACACACACAAACAAACACAAACAGGGACGACAACATAACCTCGCACCAACTTCGTTGCGGAGCTAAACATAGACATCCATTTGCATAAATTGACAAAGAAGATTAATCTCGGCTTGGGAGCTATTACACTTTTAGCCTCATTAATCCTATGACAGATCACCGACCAACCAAAGCGAGTTTCATGTGTAATTAAACAATTACATAAACTGCATTATTTATAAATGTTAAGCTGATTATAAAGATAAAAATAAATTATAAAAAAAAATTGTTTGATGATTTTATAAGCGTTAATGAGGTGAAATATTTCCTAATTTGATCAACGCTTTGTTACCCAATTAAATTTCGCTCTGGTGGTGGTGATGATGATGATGATGATGATGATGAACGATTTGAGTGAATTGATAATTTCATAAAGAGAATGTAATTACTTTTGTAACAATGCAATGACTAAACATTAATGTAAAATACACAAAAAAATATTTAGGTAAATGATGTCCTCTTTTATCAGTCTCCTATATACAGACACGAAAAGAAAAGAAACAATATATTTTATCGTTCTCCTATATACAGAAACGAAAAAAAAAATAAAATAAAAAAGAAGACATTTCATCGTCCGCCTCAATACAGACACGAAAGAAAAGAAAATAAAAAAGGACATTTTATCGTTCTCTTATCTACACACAAAAAAAAGACATTTTATCTTATATACATAAAAAATATATATATAGCATCATGCTTTTCAACTAGGTTGTAGCTTCTCTAGTAATAATAATAATAATAATAATAATAATAATAATAATAACAAATTGTAGGTGCTCTGTTTACACCTATATTTTCTGCGTACACACAATCTAATTACTCTGTGATTACATTTATATTAGCTATGTATACGCCTCTAGTTGTTCTATTAAAAGCCACAGTAGATATGTAAATCTATTAATATTTGCTCTGTGTAAACACGTACAGTTGCTTTGTGCACACACATACATCTACTGTGTAGAATCCTGTTTATGTTGTGTACCTTTATACTGTTTTCAGTGTGCACACACTTCAATTTGCTGTTTACACACCTATTACTTGTTTACACGTATACTCGTATTTGTTTTGAAACACCCCGAATTGATCTATGTACACATCCATAGTTGTTCGTGTTGTAACCTCGAGTTGCTGTTATCACATCTATGTCAATTTGAACATCCCTATATTTGCTGTATACATACCTATTCTTGCTGTGTACATAGCTATTTTTTGTTGTGTACATCCCTATACTCGCTGTGTACATACCTATTTTTGTTGTGTACATCCCTATACTCAGTGTACATACCTATTTTTGTTGTGTACATCCCTATACACGCTCTGAGTATAGTTGTATACACACCTATGCTTTCTCAGCATACACACGCCGACACTATTGCATATATATCTGAACCCTTTTCCCACGACACTAGTTCCCATTCATTGCAAGATCCACTCATTTACTATTTCCATTCATTACCCACACACATCTTACTTCTTTCTGGGTGCACGGATGCTCAGCTCAGCATAGTTCATGACGTAAGTTTTTCCAACTTCCTTGTGAAAAGAGTGATTATTGCAGGTAAATTGTGTCGACATGCAAGCGTACATTTAGCATTATATTACAATAGACTTTCAAAGAAAAGATTGCTCAGTTAACATACACAAGTATTATCCAACACCGCTGGCTCCTATTAAATATATATTAGCCTCATTCCAGACACTAACGATATGTAATGT
>NC_090753.1:79148966-79156667 GCF_036898095.1 Palaemon carinicauda
ATACAGTGGGACTAATAAGATGACTTTCGCATAATTATTTACCAACTGTTGAACACACAACATTAATAGTTATTGCTTTTATAAACATAAATTAAGGTAAATGACTTCACTGGCATTTCAAAGCTACTATTACATACAACAATTAATTGATTAAAAAGGAACAATTCAAGATCAAATTAGCATTGATAAGCAATTATCTAGATATAAAGAATGCTTAATTTCAAAAAACTTATCATCAGGAAGTTGAGGTAATAATTCACACTCACATATATAACAACAACAACAAAAACAAAAACAACTCCAAATGTAGCCGTTTTTAGCACACTGCAGGACAAAGGCCTCAGACATGTCCGTATTCATGTCTGGGGTTGGCCAGTTTTCATCACTAAGTTGGCCAGTACGAATTTGTGATGGTGGGAGATTTTCATCTGATACAACAACAACAAAAAATGCAGCCGTTTCTAGCACACCTGCAGGACAAAGGCCTCAGACGTGTTCGTATTCATGTCTAGGGTTTGGCCAGTTTTCATCACCAAGTTGGCCAGTACGATTTGTGATGGTGGGAGATTTTCATCAGATACAACAACAACAACAACAACTACAAATGCAGCCGTTTCTAGCACACTGCAGGACCAAAGGCCTCAGACATGTCCTTATGTCTAGGGTTTGGCCTAGTTTTCATCATCAAGTTGGTCAGCACGAAATTGTGATGGTGGGGAGATTTTCATCTGAAACAACAACAACAACAAATGCAGCCGTTTCTAACATACAGCAAAGCAAAGGCCTCAGACATGTCCTTATGTCTAGGGTTTGGCCAGTTTTCATCACCACGTTGGCCAGTACGAGTTTGTGATGGTAGAGAGATTTTCATCTGATACAACAACAACAACAACTACAAATGCAGCCGTTTCTAACATACTGCAAGGCAAAGGCCTCAGACATGTCAGTATTCATGTCTGGGGGTTGGCCAGTTTTCATCACCAAGTTGGCCATTACGAATTTGTGATGGTGGGAGATTTTCATCTGATCGCTCGCTGCAAAACAGCATAGTATGGGTACGCCTGACTATAGTCGTCCATTTCTTTTAGCGATGCATATTTGCACCGACTCGCAGCGGTGCCCTTTTAGCTCAGATAAGTTTCCGGATCGCTGATTATTGGTTGGACAAGATAATTCTAACCAATCAGCGATCAGTAAGCTTTTTCCGAGCTAAAAGAGCACCGCCGCGAGTCGGTGCAAATCTGCATCGCTAAAAGAAATGGACTATAGTACTTGGACTAGTGATTAGCAAACAACGTATTTACTCCAAAACATGAATATATTTGGCTTATATTTGGGGTTTTAATTATCTGAACAAAAATATGGCAGTGATTTTTAGCCTTCTTGCATCCCAGACCATCCAAGACTGGAAGATGCAAAATACACCGGAAGATGCATTAGCAACTCTCTGGTGGATATACGAGGTGCCTCACACTGAGGGGACCTGGGGGAACCCAAACATAGAATAAGGCATACGGTTGTTAACACCGTAGAAACTTTGTAATGAGTGCATATGGTTTTGTAGCCAGTGGAATTTATCCTTAAGTACCCCCACTCAGAAAGGGACACTGACACAATACATGACAAATTCTTTAAAAAGTAGTTATTCACTTTTTTTCAGATTTGTCAAACTTAATGATATATCATAAGAAGTCAAAGACTTATTCATAGAAGATTTTGTATTTATTTTAAGAAAAAATAGTAGATATTCATCAAAATTAAATATATATCATCATAAACTACAAGCAAATAACCTTTATTCATTTTACATGGTTAACAGTTGCAAAGAAAATTCTTCTTTTAGTTAATAATTTCATGATACACATGACGGTGTTAGTATAATTACGTATTTGTAAAATAGTATGTGTATGTATATATATATATATATATATATACATATATATACATACATATACAGTATATATACATACATATATTTATATACATGTATGTATGTATATATATCAAAATCTCACCCCACACAATTCATTTCCCGCTGACATTAAACTACTCAAACAACTACAAAATACAGAGTTATTTATCATACAAGGCTAACTGTAGTCAGATCAAACAACCCGGCTGTAGGCCAAGCAAGCAGTTCTCACGAAAAGTGACTTGCCGAAAATTCGCATTTAAAAGAGAGTGAAAACCCGGTCAATGAATCGTCAGACACGAAGAAGAAGAAGAAGAAGAAGGAGAGAGAGAGAGAGAGAGAGAGAGAGAGAGAGAGATGGGTCGTGAAAAGAATTTGAGGTCAAGAAATGGACGTTTGAAAGAGTTGAATGCATTTGAGCCTTAATGCATGCATGTCCTCAAGTGCGATTATGGAAGAAGAAGGAGGAGGAGGAGGAGGAGGAGGAGGAGGAGGGAGGGAGGAGGATTTGATAAATAGTCCTGGAGAGGCAAAACAGAAATGATACACACAAATAACTAATAAAGAAGAAGAAGAGAAGAAGAAGAAGAAGAAGAAGGAGGAGGATGATTTGATAAATAGTCCTGGAGAGGCAAAACAGAAATGATACACACAAATAACTAATAAAGAAGAAGAAGAGAAGAAGAAGAAGAAGAAGAAGAAGAAGGAGGAGGATTTGATAAATAGTCCTGGAGAGGCAAAACAGAAATGATACACACAAATAACTAATAAAGAAGAAGAAGAGAAGAAGAAGAAGAAGAAGAAGGAGGAGGATGATTTGATAAATAGTCCTGGAGAGGCAAAATAGAAATGATACACACAAATAACTAATAAAGAAGAAGAAGAGGAAGAAGAAGAAGAAGAAGAAGGAGGAGGATGATTTGATAAATAGTCCTGGAGAGGCAAAATAGAAATAAGATACACACAATAACTAATAAAGAAGAAGAAGAAGAAGAAGAAGAAGAAGAAGAAGAAGAAGAAGAAGAAGAAGAAGAAGAAGAAGAAGAAGAAGAAGAAGAAGAAGAAGAAGAAGGAGGAGGATTTGATAAATAGTCCTGGCAAGGCAAAATACAAATAAGATACATACAAATAACTAATGAAGAAGAAGAAGAAGAAGAAGAAGAAGAAGAAGGATTTGATAAATAGTCTAGAGAAGCTAAATAGAAATATGATATACACAAAAGCTAACAAAGAAGAAGAAGGAAGAAGAAGTACGAGAAGTTGGAGAAACAAGAGCTGACAAATTAAACAGGAGAGGCAAAACAGAAATATGACAATCACAAAAACTCAGAAAATATTTTAGTAAAATATAAAATATACGACATTAGGAAAACTAATAACTTATAAACATCAATAAAAAATACCACCCCACTCCCCCAAAAAAAAGAGAAAAAAATAACACTTCAAAAGTAGAAAAAAAAAAAACAATAATAAATTTTCAAAAAAATGAAAAAAAAAGTAAATGACTAAAAATAAAAAATTTCTTGAAAATAAATCTAAGTGAAATACAGTAAGCACAAATTCTGCCACAAGCACACTACTGATCTCAGAGAGAGAGAGAGAGAGAGAGAGAGAGAGAGAGAGAATCACACAAGATCAGTGACAAAGCACCAGGGTCACTTGGATGGAACCAACAGGACTTTCACAGGGCCAGATCACTGGTGCTCGTCTAATGAGATGACGATGTTAATTTCTGGGATGAGAGAGAGAGAGAGAGAGAGAGAGAGAGAGAGAGAGAGAGGTGGGCATACAATCAGAATATCACAAGAGATCTAAGTGACAGCCCACCAAGTCATTTGCCTGAAACTAACAGGGACAGATTGCTGTTCATTTCTGGGATGAGAGAGAGAGAGAGTGAGAGAGAGAGAGAGAGAGATAGAGAGAGAGAGAGAGAGAGAGAGAGAAGGGGAGCATACAATCAGAATATCACAAGAGATCTAAGTGACAACCCACCAAGTCATTTGCCTGAAACTAACAGGGCCAAATCTCTATTAATTTCTGGAGAGAGAGAGAGAGAGAGAGAGAGAGAGAGAGAGAGAATCTCGCATGACATTCATTCTTAATGATGACCTTGAAAATAAATACCGTACATGAAAAAGCAAGTTTAACCTTCGTAAATTAAAATAAAGGTCGAATTTATCATAATTTTTGTAGCAGCTTAAGGAGGCAACCATCACATCCACATTTTTAGAAGCGCTTCCATGGGAGAATAATTATGGCTAAAAAGGATTTCCTATATATAATTAAGGGCAAGAGTCCGGCTATATACATACATACATTATATATATATATATATATATATATCTATATATATATACATACATACATACATACATACAATATATATATATATATATATATACACACACATATATATATTTTTTATATATATACATATTTACATATAGATATATATATATATATATATATATACATATATATACATTATATATATATATATAAATATATTTATATAATTCTCTAAGGTCACGCTCGGCAGCATAACCAGACGTATAACAACTCGACCTTCTCCGATAGGAACACTTGGAAAACCACAACTACCGTGTTGTAGTTAAGAAAGGGGGAGGGGGTGTGAAGTGTTAAATTTAAATAATAATAATAATAATAATAATAATAATAATAATAATAATAATAATAATAATAATAAAAACTCCCGAAGTAGGCTTAAGCCAAATCGCCCTAAATTAAAAGCTAAAGTTTATTGGCACTGGTAACACGAGTGGATGACCGACTGAACGACTCTCTTACACCATCACTTACAACGGCCATTATCCGGAAATCTGACCGTTCCGGAATGAATATCCGCTCTGGTATCCGAAACGTCCGAGTTATTTGTCAACCGGTTTTCCGTATGGTTCTTGTGTGATGTCATCTTGCTTCTAATTTCGGTTGTAAGCTTATACGATAATGGCAACCTTAGATATATTTAGTTAGTGGCTTGAAAAAATTTTGTATTAGAATATATTTAAACTTTACAAGGAGATATCTTTTTTTTTAATTCTATTATATATGTATATACACAGAACCCCTATACAATAAAGAAAAAGTGTCTATCTATCTATCTATCTATCTATCTATCTATATACATACATACATACACGCACATACACACACATACATATATATATATATATATATACCCACTATAAGATAAAGTGTCTGGTTATATATATACTGTATATACATATATATATATATATATATGTATATATACACACACACACACACATATATATATATATATATCCTATATATATCTTTTCTCTCGCTCATGGGGAAGTTCGAGTAGTCATACCCTGGTGAAAGGTGATACCCCCCAAGAGGTACAATCGGAAACAACTCTTTTTCCAACAATTATTTCCTTTCCTCACTGGGCTATTTTCCATGTTAGAGCTCTTGAGCTTATATCATCCTCCTTTTCCAACTAGGGTTGTAGCTTAGCTAATAATAATAATAATAATAATAATAATAATAATAATAATTTGCTCAAACAAGCGATTGTAACTCAAGAAATGGGTAAGTGGTGGGAAGGCTTGAACCTGTGTGTGTGTATATCTGTGCGTATATGTGTGTATGTGTGTATGTATGTGTGTGTGTCTAATATTTAGAAGTCATTTTTATAGGCTCGGGTACGCTAATTAGTAATAAACCCTAATACAAAACATAAAAAAAAAAATAAATAGAAAAAAAAGGAGTTAGGCTAAAAACTACACCGTGGGAAACTACAAGACGGGAGGAGTGCCATCTTTCTCAAGGACCCTGTCTCCCTAATTACCTACAATACTGAGGAGAATCACAACCACTCTTGCTGATGTCTACATGAGAGAGAGAGAGAGAGAGAGAGAGAGAGAGAGAGAGTCATTGTGGTCAATTTTTAAGTGCTAAATTAGCGTCATTTCAGTTTAGTTCTTAACACACATGATTTTAAAAAATGCGAAGTCAAGACAAGTAGCAAGAGATCTCTTTGATACTTAGAAACAACTATATGTATATGCATATATACATTAATACATATAAATGTATGATATACATACACTGTGTATACAGATCTATTTGATACTTTAAAACAATGTATATGTATATACACATTAATATATATATACATCTATGTATGTATAGATGTAAGTAGGTATGTATGTATACCACATATATATACATATGATATAATTATGTATGTACGTATGTATGTGTTATTCTCGGGAATAAGAATGCATTAGAGCATTTCTATATCCATACAACACATCTAATCTATTGGACTTTCGAAAAAAATGGTGAAGGATAAAATTCGTATACGAATGAAAGTTTGTTATCAAGAACTTTAAAGAGGTTATTTAGTGTAAAGACTCTACGACCACAAACATAATTGCATCAAAGGATGAAATGTTGATATTATCAAATTGGCACCTGGGCTTATAGCATCTTGCTTTTCCAACTAGGGTTGTAGTTTAGCAATTGATAATGATAATAATAATGTGGATCCTACGATAAAGCTACAAATATCTCCTTTATATAATAAAGAGCAAGTAATTGGCAATAATGTGAATATATATATATATATATATATATATAAGGGGGTAAAATCCACAGGAAACAGGAAAGGAAAAGACCAGGTACCAAGCGCTTTCGTGTATTACGTACACTTCTTCAGGGTACCCTGAAGAAGTGTACGTAATACACGAAAGCGCTTGGTACCTGGTCTTTTCCTTTCCTGTTTCCTGTGGATTTTACCCTTTAATATATGTCACGTGCAGTTTTGTGACTGATAAGTAATATATATATATATATATATATATATATAAATATATATATATGAATCAGGTCACACTGAGCGGCATTGCCAAACTTATAACTACTGTCTCATCTTCACTCGGGTAGGGGGGGAGAGGATGTAGTCATACCCTTAAAGGAGGTACACCAGCAGGTACACTCGTAACTATAGTTAGGAAGTAAGGGTAGGATGAGAGAGGGTTGAATCTGTGAATGTGTGCATATTCATCTAAATATTTAACCGTAATTTTTGACGGGTCGCTTACAATAGTTTTAGATGCTTGAAAACGAAAGTGAAAGTGGAATGTGCGCGTGACTAAAAATTGAATTTATCTATATACAGATGGGTTGGTAAAGACATTCCTGTACACTTTACTAAGCACGACAGACTGGCTATACATACAGACAGAGCTCGTGTAGGCGAAGGGTTAAGCGAGTTGGGTGATTTGAATGCAAATTGATTAGAGAAAGTACATACCACGCTCTAAGTACTAACCCTGAGAGAGAGAGAGAGAGAGAGAGAGAGAGAGAGAGAGAGAGTATACGTAAATATGATTTACCTTGATCGCTATCTTTTACAATTTAACTGGAAACCGTCGGACTAACCTGTAAAAAACAAAAAGAGAATATTTCAACTTAAGGAATCACAAATATATTTTTTATCAAACAACTAACATAACACAACACAAATTGTTAAATATGTTTATAATATCATTACAATAACAAACAACAAAGTCATGCGAAGTATAGCTTGAATCTTGTAAGTTGAATTTGTGAAAACAAAAATATCTGTAGAACGCAAACCTCCGCCAAGCCTAAGAAAACCAAATCTTAAAAAAATTACATTCCTATCTCGAATACACTATCATCATCTCCTCCTACGCCTGTCAACGCAAAGGGCCTCAGTTAGATTTCACCAGTCGTCTCTATCTTGAGCTTTTAAATTAATACTTCTCCATTCA
>NC_090753.1:79157167-79181164 GCF_036898095.1 Palaemon carinicauda
TATCAAAGATGTACAAACACAATGTTTAAAATACGATAAAGAACGTTGGGCCAGCACATTATTTTTCCATCATGTTAGTTACCATGACAACGCAGTATGGTGCAACTTGTCAAAGCATATCGGGATGTAAACTAGGTTAGAGATAAGCACGGGGCTAATATCCTGTATATACACATAATACTGTATATAAATATTTATATGTATATGTATATAATCATATAAATACATAGATATACACATATAAATACATATATATATATACATATAAATACATATATATACATATATATATATATATATTATAAATACATATATATATATATATATATATTGTATATATATACACACTGTATTTATATAATCAGCTCATTTAACCCTATGCAGAGATAACCCATACCGGAAGTATATACATACACTCACACACACACATATATATAGTGTATATGTGTATATATATATATATATATATATACAGTGTATGTATATATATATATATATATTGTATATATACACACACCTGACGCTTTACATTTAAACATTTAAACTACTTGACCTCAAAAAGCCTAGCATAGAATATACAGCAGTAGAGATGAATGTGTCCTACTATTAATACGCCTAACCTTAGGCTACTACGCCAATGTAAACTCATAGCTAGTTCCCCAATTATGACAGACAGCAGTATTAAACAATCTGCAGATTGAAATTCTCTCTCTCTCTCTCTCTCTCTCTCTCTCTCTCTCTCTCTCTCAGAAAATCGTAAAATTTCTTAAAAGACAGATTGCATTGGAGGAAATTAATCTCAATGATTCCAATAAAAATTTGGTATTATTGCATTAAGGATTAAAAAATCATAAACAGTATGTATATATATATATATATATATATCAACCATGTCACGAGAGCCCATAAAAAGAATTGGAACCTGACGCTAACAGCTGTCCGAGGATTTACCTGGCGAGACATCAGTCTCTTACCAGCGAGTTTTACCCAATTCCCCGGGCCACCACGTGACACAATTGGTAGTAATTCATTCAAATTACCCCTAATGAGTCAATATGGATAAATATCAACACAACATCGTGTTCAAATAGAAATAAATTTCTACCTCATACTTGGGATCGAACGCTAGCCCCTTCTAATGAAAGGCCAGGTCGAAATCAACCATGTCACGAGAGCCCATAAAAAGAATTGGAACCTGACGCTAACAGCTGTCCGAGGATTTACCTGGCGAGACATCAGTCTCTTACCAGCGAGTTTTACCCAATTCCCCGGGCCACCACGTGACACAATTGGTAGTAATTCATTCAAATTACCCCTAATGAGTCAATATGGATAAATATCAACACAACATCGTGTTCAAATAGAAATAAATTTCTACCTCATACTTGGGATCGAACGCTAGCCCCTTCTAATGAAAGGCCAGGTCGAAATCAACCATGTCACGAGAGCCCATAAAAAGAATTGGAACCTGACGCTAACAGCTGTCCGAGGATTTACCTGGCGAGACATCAGTCTCTTACCAGCGAGTTTTACCCAATTCCCCGGGCCACCACGTGACACAATTGGTAGTAATTCATTCAAATTACCCCTAATGAGTCAATATGGATAAATATCAACACAACATCGTGTTCAAATAGAAATAAATTTCTACCTCATACTTGGGATCGAACGCTAGCCCCTTCTAATGAAAGGCCAGGTCGAAATCAACCATGTCACGAGAGCCCATAAAAAGAATTGGAACCTGACGCTAACAGCTGTCCGAGGATTTACCTGGCGAGACATCAGTCTCTTACCAGCGAGTTTTACCCAATTCCCCGGGCCACCACGTGACACAATTGGTAGTAATTCATTCAAATTACCCCTAATGAGTCAATATGGATAAATATCAACACAACATCGTGTTCAAATAGAAATAAATTTCTACCTCATACTTGGGATCGAACGCTAGCCCCTTCTAATGAAAGGCCAGGTCGAAATCAACCATGTCACGAGAGCCCATAAAAAGAATTGGAACCTGACGCTAACAGCTGTCCGAGGATTTACCTGGCGAGACATCAGTCTCTTACCAGCGAGTTTTACCCAATTCCCCGGGCCACCACGTGACACAATTGGTAGTAATTCATTCAAATTACCCCTAATGAGTCAATATGGATAAATATCAACACAACATCGTGTTCAAATAGAAATAAATTTCTACCTCATACTTGGGATCGAACGCTAGCCCCTTCTAATGAAAGGCCAGGTCGAAATCAACCATGTCACGAGAGCCCATAAAAAGAATTGGAACCTGACGCTAACAGCTGTCCGAGGATTTACCTGGCGAGACATCAGTCTCTTACCAGCGAGTTTTACCCAATTCCCCGGGCCACCACGTGACACAATTGGTAGTAATTCATTCAAATTACCCCTAATGAGTCAATATGGATAAATATCAACACAACATCGTGTTCAAATAGAAATAAATTTCTACCTCATACTTGGGATCGAACGCTAGCCCCTTCTAATGAAAGGCCAGGTCGAAATCAACCATGTCACGAGAGCCCATAAAAAGAATTGGAACCTGACGCTAACAGCTGTCCGAGGATTTACCTGGCGAGACATCAGTCTCTTACCAGCGAGTTTTACCCAATTCCCCGGGCCACCACGTGACACAATTGGTAGTAATTCATTCAAATTACCCCTAATGAGTCAATATGGATAAATTTGAACACGATGTTGTGTTGATATTTATCCATATTGACTCATTAGGGGTAATTTGAATGAATTACTACCAATTGTGTCACGTGGTGGCCCGGGGAATTGGGTAAAACTCGCTGGTAAGAGACTGATGTCTCGCCAGGTAAATCCTCGGACAGCTGTTAGCGTCAGGTTCCAATTCTTTTTATGGGCTCTCGTGACATGGTTGATTTCGACCTGGCCTTTCATTAGAAGGGGCTAGCGTTCGATCCCAAGTATGAGGTAGAAATTTATTTCTATTTGAACACGATGTTGTGTTGATATTTATCCATATTGACTCATTAGGGGTAATTTGAATGAATTACTACCAATTGTGTCACGTGGTGGCCCGGGGAATTGGGTAAAACTCGCTGGTAAGAGACTGATGTCTCGCCAGGTAAATCCTCGGACAGCTGTTAGCGTCAGGTTCCAATTCTTTTTATGGGCTCTCGTGACATGGTTGATTTCGACCTGGCCTTTCATTAGAAGGGGCTAGCGTTCGATCCCAAGTATGAGGTAGAAATTTATTTCTATTTGAACACGATGTTGTGTTGATATTTATCCATATTGACTCATTAGGGGTAATTTGAATGAATTACTACCAATTGTGTCACGTGGTGGCCCGGGGAATTGGGTAAAACTCGCTGGTAAGAGACTGATGTCTCGCCAGGTAAATCCTCGGACAGCTGTTAGCGTCAGGTTCCAATTCTTTTTATGGGCTCTCGTGACATGGTTGATTTCGACCTGGCCTTTCATTAGAAGGGGCTAGCGTTCGATCCCAAGTATGAGGTAGAAATTTATTTCTATTTGAACACGATGTTGTGTTGATATTTATCCATATATATATATGTGTGTGTGTGTGTGTGAGAGAGAGAGAGAGAGTATAAATATCAACCACAATGTCATTTTATATCGAATTCTACTTGGGAATGTATATCCACTGGAAATTCACTTATGATAACAATGGATATACATTTCCAAAAGTAGAAATTCGATATTAGATGCTTTTGTGGTTGATATTCACATTGATTAAAATCACGAGTGTTAGTTATATATATATATATATATATATATTATAATATATATATATATATTTATATACATACATACATATATAAACACACACATACATATATATATATATATATATATATATATATATATATATATATATATAAATATATATAGATAAAGCCACTTTCCCTTCAGTTATATTTTACCTTCCTACTATCAGTTATAGGTTTTCTCCCCCACCTCCGATGTTCCACAAATCCCAAAAGCCATCGCTTTCCCCACTTACCAACTATGGGTTACATAGGGACATTGCTTCGCCCACCCCCTTGGCCTTAAAGAGTATAAAAGTAAGCAAAACTTGTCCAGGCAGGAAGTCTCTCATTATATACGCTATTCTTCCTTCTTCATTATCCAGAGAACTTTATTTGACTCTAAGAAGTTCCCACGTTCACGGAAGACTTATAAACTTCCCATATGTAACTAGAAAAACTAAATACAGGATATATACTTACACTGCGTACACGTACAAACACGTACGCTTTAATATACTGTATGTGTACGTATATACAGTACTAGTGTACGCGATCCGTCAGTACCATTTAGATAGATATGCCTACGCATTTAACTCTTCCCACCCCACCCCCTCCACTAACTACAAAACGGCAGTTTCGGCATTTTGGGGTTTCCGATTGCACCAGACGGGGTAACACCCCCCCCCCTCTCCAGGATATGATTAGTCCCTCTGCCCCTACCCGATTGACGGCAGTGACCGAATAGTCATACGTTTGGCAATGACACTGCGTAACCAGATATATATATATATATATATATATATATATATATATATATATATGTGTGTGTGTGTGTGTATATATATATATTATATATACATACATATATACATGTATTATATATATATATATATATATATATATATATATATATATATGCAAGTATTATACATATATATATACATACATACAAATATATATTATATATATAAATATATATATATATACAGTAAATATATATATATATATATATATATATATATATATATATTATACATACAAAGATTATAAATTTTCATCACCGCGCTGGCCACTGCTGGCTGGTGATGGTGTCAGACTTCGCAGCTAACCAACCTAGTATGGACAACCCTGAATAGCACAGCTTTGCTGATTATGGCGATACACAAACCCTTTCATCACATTCAGGTATCCCCACTTAACATGGACGTCTTCCTGCTACGATATTATAATAGCAGAGCTTTTAGAACAAAAAATAAAAACAACCTACTTCTATACTACAGCATCTCTCTCTCTCTCTCTCTCTCTCTCTCTCTCTCTCTCTCTCTCTCTCTCTCTCTCTCTCTCTCTCTCTCTCAAGTAATCCCGCGCCATGCTCGTCTCCCATGCACACTCCACTTCCTCCTCCTTCATCATCTTCATGAAAAAACGAACAGAAACTTTAAAACGGAGACAGATAGATCACGTGGATCTGACGCCTACAGGAGCCAACAGCTTCTACACAAGTGTCACATCATGAACACATGTCGCCGAAAGAACATGCTGAGCCATTCATATATACTGCTTAAAAGGGAGTTTTGGAAACGAGAGAGCTTTTGGTTATATTCAAGAGATTGTAACGTGGTGACATACTGTAAGAATGATATGCATGTAGAGCAACTGTTGTTATCCAGATGAGATGAGATTATTATTGTTATTATTATTATTATTATTATTATTATCATTATTATTACTTGGTAAGTTCTAGCCCTAGTTGGAAAAGCTGTATGCTCTAAGCCTATGGGCTCCAACAGGGAATTAGCCCAGTGATAAAAGGAAACATGGATAAATAAAATATTTTAAGAACAGTAACATTAAAATAAATATTTCATATATAATCTATAAAAACTTTAACAAAACAAGAGGAAGAAAAATAAGAATAGTGTGCTCGAGTGTAACCTCAAGCAAGAGAACTCTAACCCAAGACAGTGGAAGACCATGGTACAGAGCTATGGCACTACCCAAAACTAGAGAACAATGGTTTGATTTTGGAGTGTCCTTCTCCTAGAAGAGCTGCTTACCAAAGCTAGTCTCTCTTCTACCTTTACCAAGAGGAAAGTGGCCACTGAACAATTAGTCCAGTAGTTAACCCCTTGGGTGAAGAAAAATTGTTTGATAATCACAGTGTTGTCAATTGTATAACGACAGAGGAGAATCTGGAAAGAAGAGGCCAGACTATTCGGTGTACGTGTAGGCAACGGGGAAAATGATCCGTAACCAGTAAGAAATATCCACTGCAGTACTGTCTGGCCAGTCAAAGGACCCCATAACCCCAATACAGATATTAAAGGCAGTTTTCCATATAAAACTGGCGATGTAAGTGCCAAGGTCACAGACCCTATGGAATACAAAAGAAAGAAGAGAATTCCAGAAACTGGAATGGTAAACTAGAGGAATAGGGCCATCATATCTTTCCGGTCGCGATCAGCGGCTTTGCCAGACGTATAACAACTTGGTCTCCCCGTCCCTTGGGTAGGGAGAGAGGAGAGCAGTCATACCCTGGTGAGAGGGAGGTGGGAAGGGTTGAATCGGTGTGAGAGCGAGCTTGTATGTGTCCTATCAAAATATTCAACCGTCAATTAGCAGTCATTTAGACGGGTCGCAGACATTAATATTCCACGATGAATAACTTATTACATATGTTTTTCATTATTTAAAACTGAATTTAAATTGAGTGCGAGATTGTATATATATATATATATATATATATATATACATATATATATATATGTATACATATATATATATGTACATATATATATATATATATATGTATATATATATATATATATATATACAGTATATATATATATACACAGTATATATATATATATACACAGTATATATATACACAGTATATATATATATATATATATATGTATATATATATATACATACTATCAAAATACTCATCCGTCATATAGACGGGTCGCATACACTAATATTCCACGAAGAATCCCTCATTTATGTTTCTCGTTATTTACAACAGAATCTAAAAATAAACATCTAGCAGTCTAAAAGACAGTTGTGGGAAATCTCACACCCGTATCAACAACCGACAGATCTATAAATAGAATCAAGTTAAACGGAAGTGTTAATAAAAAATACTGCGAGGACACCGTGGGAATTTTTTTTCAAGATATAATAACCGAAAGAACATTTCTTTTTATTACATAGCCGTGGGAAGTTGGTCAAACTGTTGAATTTAGTCATAATATCTACCGTTAAACGTTGGTGTGCATAACAGAACGTTGGATTTTAAGGGAATAAAAAATAATTGTCAACAATCCGGATTTATTTACTTGCATTCAAAAGTGAGACTACAGAAATACTTGGAATTTTGGTTATTCAAATTTTAGGTCATATAGCCTAAATACTTGGAATTCTGGTAATTTCAAAAGTTAGATTTAATACAAATACTTGGAATTTGCCGTTCAAACGTTAGTTTTTACATAAAATCTTGGAATTTTGGTTATTAAAATATAAACACTTGGAATTCTGGTAATTACAAACAGATTATATATAAAAACCTGGAATTTTGCTAATTTCAAACTTCAATTTTTAGGTCATATAAACACTTAGAATTTTGGTAATTTAAATGTTAGATTTTTATAAGCTTTGAATTTGCCCATTCAAACGTTAATTTTAATATAAATACTTGGAATCTTGGTTATTCAATTTTCAGGTCATATAAAAACTTGGAATTTTCGGTTATTTCAAACGTTAGTTTTTATATAAAAACTTATATTTTTGGGTATTCAAACGTTAGGTCATATAAACCCCTATTATACGGTAATTCCAAATGTTAGATTTTCTCTAAAAACTTGGAATTTGGTCATTCAAAAGTTAGTTTTTATATAAAAACTTGGAATTTTGGATATTCAAACTTTAGGTCATATAAACATCTGCTATTTTATTAATTCCAGATGTTAGATTTTATATAAAAACTTGGAATTTGGTCAATCAAACGTTAGTTTTTTTTTTCTCACATAAATACTTGGAATTTTGGCAACTTAAATTTCAGGGAATATAAAACTTGGAAATTTGGTAATTTCAAACATAAGTTTTTATATGAATCCTTTGAAATTTGGTTATTCAAATTTTAGGTCATATAAAAACTTGGAAATTTGGTAATTTCAAACTTTAGTTTTTATATAAATACTTTGAATTTTGGTTATTCAATTTTTAGTTTATGTAAAATTTGGACTGCAAGAAAGGGGGAAGGGAGGTGAGGTGAGGTAAGGTAAGGTAAGGTAAAGTAAGGTAAGGTAGAAGGGTAAAAGGTGTGAGATGGTGTTTTAATTAAGCCTATAGCGTGTGTGCAAGGAACACTGTAAGCACACCTCCCGACTGGGGTAAGCTTGTGCCAACTTAAAAAATCAATTAGACAAATCCATGTCAATTTCCATTTTTGTAAGAAATTTTTAAGTTAAAAAACTACCAATAAAACTCAAAGGCCTTATACTTCTAGGAGCTTCATAAGCAAAGGTTTCACATAAGTCAGTTAAAAAAAATATTCATTCGAAAGATCGATAAAGAAAAAACTATCAATCATTAACATGTCCAAAATTTATCAAGACAAAAACTAACAATCATTAACATGTCCATGTTCTTTGAGACAAAAACTATCAATCATTAACAAGTTCAAATTTTATCAAGACCAAAAGTATAAATCATTATCATGTCCAAAATTTATTAAGACCGAAACTATCAATTATTAACATGTCTAAAATTTAATAAGACAAAAATTAGCAATCATTAACTTGTCCAAATTTTATAAAAACAAAATTATCAATCATTGACATGTCTAAAATTTATTACGACAAAACCTATCAATCATTAACATGTCCAAAATTTATTACGACAAAAACCATCAATCATTAACATGTCCAAAATTTATTATGAAAACAACTATCAATCATTAACATGTTCAAAATTTATCAAGACAATAACTATCAAATTTTTTAAGACCAAAACAGTCAATCATTAACATGTTCAAAATTTATCAAGACCATTACTATCAATCATTAACACGTCCAAATTTTTTTTAAAGACAAAGACAATCAATCATTACCATGTTCAAAATTGATCAAGACAAATACTATCAATCATTACCATGTCCAAAATTTATCAAGACAAAAACTATCAATCATTAACCTTTCCAAAAAAATTTAAGACAAAAACTAACAATAATTAACATGTTCAAAATGATCAAGACAAAAACTATCAATCATTAACATGTTCAAAATTTATCAAGACAAAAACTATCAATCATTAACATGTTCAAAATTGATCAAGACAAAAACTAACAGTCATTAACATGTTCAAAATTGATCAAGACAAAAACTAACAATAATTAACATGTTCAAAATGATCAAGACAAAAACTATCAATCATTAACATGTTCAAAATTTATCAAGACAAAAACTATCAATCATTAACATGTTCAAAATTGATCAAGACAAAAACTAACAGTCATTAACATGTTCAAAATTGATCAAGACAAAAACTATCAATCATTAACATGTTCAAAATTTATCAAGACAAAAACTATCAATCATTAGCATGTTCAAAATTGATCAAGACAAAAACTAACAGTCATTAACATGTTCAAAATTGATCAAGACAAAAACTATCAACCATTACGATGTCCAAAGTTTATCAAGACAAAAACTATCAATCATTAACCTTTCTAAAAAAAATTTAAGACAAAAACTAACAATCATTAACATGACCAAAATTTATCAAGACAAAAACTATCAATCATTAGCATGTCCAAACATTTTTAAGACAAAATCTATCAATCATTAACAACCAATCATTAACAAATCCAAAATTTATAAAGACAAAAACTATCAATCATTAACATACTCAAAATTTATAAAGACAAAAACTATCAATCATCAACATGTCCAAAATGTATTAAGTCCACCAAAAGTGAACAACAGAATACTTACACAACTAAAATCCGTGATTCGTACAATGGTTTATATAAGCCCCCTAGAACGTAAGAAAAAACGCTGCCCAAAGGGGTCAAACGCCCCCTGGGAACCTAAGAAGCCACGAAGACCAACGGGGGCATTCAATTGGAGGCAGCAAAACGTGACAAACACAAACAAGAAGGTCTTCACAACAACAACAACATCATCATCATGCTAATGAGATCGTGACTTTTTCGAGAACCAACAAGGTTTCCTCAAGTTTCATTTAGTTTTCGTTAAAAAAAATATTATATTATCATTATCATTATTATTATTATTATTCTTATTATTGGAAAAGCAGGATACTATGAGCCCAATGGTTCCAACAGGGAAAAAAAGCTTAGCGAGGAAAAGAAATAAGGAAATAAATAAACGATATAAGGAGAAATTATTATCATTATTATTATTATTATTAGATAAGCTACAACCCTGGCTGGAAAAGCAAGATGCTATAAGCCCAATGGTTCCAACAGGGAGAAATAGCTTAGTGAGGAAAGAAAGGAAATAAATAAACGATATAAGAATAATTGATTATCATTATTATTATTATTATAAGATAAGCTACAACCCTGGTTGGAAAAGCAAGATGCTATAAGCACAATGGCTCCAACAGGGAAAAATAGCTAAGTGAGAAAAGGAAATAAGGAAATAAATAAACGATATACGAAGTAATTACTCTCATTATCATTATTATTAGCCAAGCTATAACCCCCGTTGGAAAAGCAAGATGCTATAAGCCCAAGGGCTCCAACAGGGAAAAATGGCCCCGTGAGGAAAGGAAATGAACAGTTAAAATAAAATACTTTGAAAACAATGGCAAGGTTTGGAATCTCCTTTCATTTTCTATTTTCCTTGACTCATTAATTTTTAACTATGACTCTAAACAAAAAAAGCAAAAATTTGATAACTCATATAAGCAAGGTTTGACATTTGTTTTCCATAATTTGTGAGTCTTTTAATTATGAATTTGACCCACATGACCAGGCGCTGGTGACAGGAAGGCCATTCAAGTTGGACAAAGATGGAAGAATAGTGACGGGAACGGAGGTATAGTGGAAAGCTAGGAAGTGGGGGCATCTAATGGTCGTCTGCTTAGTCAAGTCACCTGGCAACAAATCTCGAAAAAGGAAGAAGTTTATTTATCAAAATTAAAAATTTCATGATAAATACGGAATACCAAGATGAAAAAAAATGCCTATTATGAAAATATGAAGCTAAAAATTATGATAGCTGGGATCAGCATTATAATGGAACTTCTTAAATCAAGAGATTTTTTTTTATTATATATACCTTCCGCAATGAGAACTATTATATATATGGCCATTTTCATCACATGCTGGCCACTGCGGATTGGTGATGGTGGGAGACTTTTGTATAATGTCTCACAGCAAACCAACGTAGTATTGGTGACCCTTACTAGTACAGCTTTGTTGATCATGGCGATGCATAAACCCTTTCACCACGTTAGGGTATCCCCACTCCGAATGGGAGATTATATATATATATATATATATATATATATATATATACACACACATACACAAAATCATCAGCCGTTACTAGTCCACTGCAGAACAAAGGCCTCAGACATGTCCTTCCACTTGCGTCGTCTGTTTATGGTCTTTCTATGCCAGTCCACACCAACAAACTTTCTTAGTTCGTCAATCCATCGTCTTCTCTTCCTTCCCCTGCTGCTTTTGCAATCCCTAGGAACATATTCTGATATTCTTAATGTCCATCTATTATCTTTCACTCTCATCTCTTTTTCTTGCATGTTGTTACAATATAAAGTTAGAATATACTGTATATAAAACTAAAAAAAAAGCATAAAATTAAAATTCAGTAAATTACAAGCCAACCCAACCATCCATGTACCTCCTTTGAAAAACAAATGACAACCAAACCTTGACTTCACGTACCGCGCAAGAAGTCAAAGTCAACCAGCCCCCGTGGACGTCAGCCGTAAAGAAGTCATCCTCCTGACGTCAGCCAAGTCTGAAACGACCTTCAGAGGGGGTAAGCAAAACATGCGCATCTTTTTCCCCTCAAAGCATGCAATTCTCATGACTCAGCTTCCGAAATGGCATGCATAATGAGACGGAAGCTTGCCAAGGGTTCGAAGTGGGTGTCGGTGATGAGAGAGAGAGAGAGAGAGAGAGAGAGAGAGAGAGAGAGAGAGAGTTCTCCTTCTATTGCTATAATGCTACTGATGAATCCTCTTTTGTAGTATGTGCAAGAAATCACGACTGAGGTTGGTGGCAATGACATGTGAATATAAATTATACTCTCTCTCACACACACACACGCACACACATATATATAAATTTATATACATATATATATATATATATATATATATTAGTGTGTGTGTGTTTACATACACATACAGCATAATATATATATATATATATATATATTGAGTGTGTGTTTACATACACATACAGTGTATATATATATATATATATATATTGTGTGTATGTATACACACACTAAGACCATTGTTTTATCTGTAATTTTCATAATATTAAATATATTAAATATGGCACTGGCGTCATCATACTAAAATACAGACAAAGCGTAGATGTCCTTAGAAGAAAAACGACCGATGGCATAAAAAAAGACACCAATTGTGAAAAATGATGTCCTTAGAAGAATCACCACCTATGGCGTAAAAACCACACACACCATTTGTGAAAAAAAAAAAACATTGCTAATATTCTACAGCAAGGCAAATTCAGTATATGCTACACTGGCTATATAACAACCCTTAGGAACCGACTTTAAGCTCATCAGCATTTCGTTGACACACATGACAAGTAACCTCCATTGAATGACCTTATGAGGGACACAGATATTGTTCAAAAGGAGGATGGAACTGGGAAGCTGTTGACTGCAGAATGCACTGGATCCTTTTTTGAATGCTTCAGTAAGGTCTTTGGAACTTAAACAGGAATAACGAAATTTCATTGAAGATCAATGTGTCTTCAGTTGTATTTCCATGAACTTATGTGAATATATCTTCTGGAATAACGAAACTTCATTGAAGATCAATGTGTCTTCAGTTGTATTTCCATGAACTTATGTGAATATATCTTCTGGAATAACGAAACTTCATTGAAGATCAATGTGTCTTCAGTTGTATTTCCATGAACTTATGTGAATATATCTTCTGGAATAACGAAACTTCACTGAAGATCAATGTGACTTCAGTTGTATTTCCATGAACTTATGTGAATATATCTTTTGGAATAACGAAACTTCACTGAAGATCAATGTGACTTCCGTTGTATTTCCATGAACTTATGTGAATATATCTTCTGGAATAACGAAACTTCACTGAAGATCAATGTGTCTTCAGTAGTATTTCCATGAACTTATGTGCAAAATACCATCTAATATTCATATTTTTGAAGGATGTTTATAGATTTCTTCTAATATTCTCTTATAAAAAGGCATATCAATGTCTTTATATGGATGCCCTGAAGAAAGCCTTAGTTATCGGATGAAACAGCTGTCGGGATGTGTTTAACTTATAGACTGTACAGTAATAAATTCTTCTGAACTAAAGAAAGAAGGAAGGAACGGAAGAATGTAGGTAAAATAAATAAAAAAGCTAGGGAAGGAAAACTAAATTTATAAAAACTACAGATAAGTAAAATATAAACACAAATATAGGAAAGAAAGGAAATCTTAAAGTTGAAGGATACCAAAAGTAAACATATATATACATATATATAATATACATATATATATATATATATATATATACATACATGTATATATGTATATATAGATATATATATATATATATATATATATATTTATATATATCAGAAACAAAAAGACCAGGAACTGGAAACAATAAACTACATAAAAGCCAAGAAAAATCAAAATTAGTTACGAAAGGAAACCGAGAAATATAAAAAAACTACCGAGAAATAAAAAAAAATACATTGTAGTAAAAATAATAAAATACTAAAAGGAGAGAAAACCCAAGTTACATTAACCCAAAGAGAGAAGAGAGAGGCCTCAAAGCAGCGAGTCACCTGGAACAAGATTCGTACAGCTCCGTTATAGTGATGACGTCACAATCGAAATGTCATGATACATTCTCGGCACTCTGAGAGAGAGAGAGAGAGAGAGAGAGAGAGAGAGAGAGACAGACAGACAGAGAGCAGCTATTATGGTTTATTGTAATGTATAGTTTTTAATATTTACTCTCTCTCTTAAATAGAAATTTAGTAGGAAGTCCAGAGAGAGAGAGAGAGAGAGAGAGAGAGAGGGGGAGCTATTAATGTTTATATTAATGTACAGTTTTTAATATTTACTCTCTCTTAAATAGAAATTTAGTAGAGAGAGAGAGAGAGAGAGAGAGAGAGAGAGAGAGGGAGCTATTAAAGTTTACTGTAATGTACAGTTTTTAATATTTACTCTCTCTCTTAAATGAACATTTAGTAGGAAGTCCAAAGAGAGAGAGAGAGAGAGAGAGAGAGAGAGAGAGAGAGGAGCTTTTAAAGTTTATTTTAATGTACAGTTTTTAATATTTACTCTCTCTTAAATGAATCTCTCTCTCTCTCTCTCGCTCTCAACCAGAGATGAACCTCTTGTAAAGAAAAAAATATCTAGCAGTATCCGAAGTGAGTGAAGATAAAGAACACACCACACTGGTGCAACTGGGGGGCACTCGAGAAAAGGATGAAAGGGTCATGTTCTTACACCGCTGTAAACATTAATGGAACATAAGCCTCGCTCTTTATTCCCGCTGGAAAATAATAGGAAAGATCCCGAGATATTTTATGTTAGTGTTCTACGCGAGATGGTCGGGAGAGGATTTACATAAGCGGTAGTATAATTCTTGCAAGGGTATATATAAGTTGATGTAGTTGATTTTAAAACATTTCATTTATCATCTTTTAGATTAAGGAATTTTACTTTATATGTAATTACGTACTTAAGTTTTCTAATGGAAAACTGTGCATGTGCATATGTGTGTATATATGGATATAGTATATGTATGTGAATTTACATATACATACATGCATATAAAATTATATATATATATATATATATATATATATATATATATTATATATATATATATATATATATATATATATATATAATATATATATATATATTATACATATATGCAAATACTGTATACATAATCAAATTTTCTTTAATTTTTCACTTATAGTGTTTGAGAGAGGAGAGAGAGAGAGAGAGAGAGAGAGAGAGAGAGAGGAGAGAGGAGAGGAGAGAGAGAGAGAGAGAGAGAGAGAGAGAGAATTAATTATCCTCTCGTTTTATACCATAACTTTTATCGGAAGTATTCTTAAAGATGAACAAATAAATATGATGATTAACAAGAGAGAGAGAGAGAGAGAGAGAGAGGAGAGAGAGAGAGAGAGATAGAGGAGAGAGAGAGAGAGAGAGAGAGAGAGAGAGAGAGAGAGAGTCAATTCTCCTCTCAACCAAATTTGAAGCAATAACGAAGTATCTCTGCCAATGACCTTTGTCAAAGGAACCCAATTACCAGACCAATCGAACGCCGGACATTCTTACAAACAAAGCTCTTGCGTCAAGTTCATGGCGAACTTGCTTCCTGATACAAAACAATGACATTACTGTATTCATATAAAAAAAATACTGGTAGTAAGTCAGGTATCTTTGGTATCTGTAAGTATAGTTACTGTAACATTTTTTTTTTCTTACTTAAAATTTCATGTATTAGCGAATAATTCAAATGTATTATAATAAAAAAATATAGGCGATACAGTAAGTCAGGTATCTGTAAGTATAGTTACTGTAACATTTTTTTTTCTTACTTAAAATTTCATGTATAGCGAATAATTCAAATGTATTATAATACAAAAATATATGTAACATTTTTTTTTCTTACTTAAAATTTCATTAGCGAATAATTTTAATATATTATAATAAAATATATAGGCTACACTGAATACATTTCCATAATCATTCCATATAAAATATAAAATAAAAATAAATAATAAACGAAGCTGCAAGTAACCATCTAAAAAAAAACCATTCCATAAATTTACAGAAAATGTAAATGTAATCAACCTTTAAAAAAAAATCTTCAATTCTATAAAAAATTACAATACAGAAAATTTTAATGTAATCAACCTTCTTAAGAAAAAAAAATCTTCATTTCTATAAAAAAGTACAATAAATAAATAAACAAAATTTCAAGCAATCCTCTCAAAAAATCTTTTTTTTAACCTTTTGTTATTTAAAATCATAATCGCCCTTGAAGCATCTTTCTCTCAAGCAACCTTGAAAAACATCCCACCCTCAGTTGAAGTTTTTTTTCTTTCTGGAAACCGGTTAACCAACCAGATTTACTTGTTTGACGAGGAAAACCTCCCCCCCCCCCCCCCCCGTCCCCCACCAAACTAACCCACAATCTCCCCCTCACCGAGAAGCCTATTTTCCAAGAGTAGCCTTTATCCCCCAAAAAACACCTTTTGATCTTTTCCAGGACTTTTCCAGGTTATCCCTCTTAAAAAAAGACCATCGTTCTCATTTTCCAGGACTTTTCCAAGTTAACCCCACAAAAAGGACTACCATTCTAATTTTCCAGGACTATTCCAGGTTATACCCTCTAAAAAGAACCATCGTTCTGATATTCCAGGACTTTCCCAGGTTATCCCCCTTAAAAAGGACCATCGTTCTAATTTTCCATGACTTTCCAAGGTTATTCCCCCTAAAAAAGGACCATCGTTCTAATATTCCAGGACTTTTCCAGGTTACCCCACCTAAAAAAGGACCATCGTTCTTTTCCAGGACTTTTCCAGATTATCCCCCCTAAAAAAAGACCATCGTTCTAATATTCCAGGACTTTCCCAGGTTATCCCCTCGGAAAAGAAACATCGTTCTTTTCCAGGACTTTTCCAGGGTATTCCCCATAAAAAAGACCATCGTTCTAATATTCCAGGACTTTCCCACGTTATCCCACCTAAAAAAGGACCATCGTTCTTTTCCAGGACTTTTCCAAAATCCTTCTTCCTCTTCATCCTTCCAGGAGTGCTAGAATAGAGATTGCATCTAAAAAAATCCAGTTATCAGAGTAAGAGAGAGTTGCAAAACTTTTCCTAACTTGATCTCACGTCATCGTCTGAAAGGGACAAGATGAGATTACCCTTGATACCTGTAATACAGCATCTCTCTCTCTCTCTCTCTCGTCTCTCTCTCTCTCTCTCTCTATCAGAACCAATCTGCCCAGTGTTTACGCAGGATCATGACGTGATGCGTCTAGTACGCTTCAGTGATTTACGTGACAGTTTCGGATTTGGGGGAAAAAATATTGCCAGCAATTTCAAGGCGATTTTCTTTATATCTTTTTTAGCGTCGGTAATTTCAGTTAATTAGCATTTCTTATGGAATAAATATTATACATAATTATACCATAACCTATAAAATATGAACCAGAATAAAACTAATTAACAAACCAGAATGGACATAATTAACTTGATGATATTTTTATCATTTCTTGAAAAAATAAATTTTCTTACGAAATACTCAATAGTGTAAGATTAAGGAAATAAACAAACACATTCATACAAAGGACACTATCATTTTAATCATACAGTGTTTTTCCTACGCCATCTGATTAAATTCTTTAGAGGCATTAATTAGCTGTCCTGAAACAAATATAATTACTGGATTCAATCACGTATAATTTGCGTCATATTTACTGTGTAACATATATATATATATATATATATATATTGAGAGAGAGAGAGAGAGAGAGAGAGAAAGAGAGAGAGAGAGAGAGAGAGAGAGAGAGAGAGTGTGTGTGTGTCATTTTGAAGATTAGCTATTATCGTTATTATTGTTATTATCATTATTATTTTTATTATAATTATTATTATTATTTGCTAAGCTACAACCCTGATTGGAAAAAACAGGATGATATAAGCCCATGGGCTCCAACAGGGGAAAATAGCCCAGTGAGGAAAGGAAATAAGCTACAATGGAAATTTAAGAACAATAGTATTGAAATAAATATTTCATATATAAACTACAAAAACTTCAAAATAACAAGAGGAAGAAAAACAAGCTAGTGTGCCCGAGTGTACCTTTAAGCAAGAGATCTCTAACCCAAGACAGTGGAAGGCCATGATACAGAGGCAATGGCACTACCCAAGACTAGAGAACAATGGTTCGATTTTGGAGTTTCCTTCTCCTAGAAGAGCTGCTTACCATAGCTAAAGTCTCTCTTCTACCCTTACCAAGATAAAACAAAATAAAAGAACGGCAAAAAAAAGCATCAAATAAAAAATTCAATATCAAAATAAAATAAAAAAGATAACGACGGTAATAAACATGATAATAGTGAATATAAAAGAGATAGAAAATCGATAATGATGATGATGTTAATGCAAGCAAAGCTGATGATGAAGAGAAGGACCGAATCGGTTTGGGCAGCACAACTTGACTTTAACCTCACACAATCCTCGGGGCCAGATCAATACGGCCATACCAAAGTGAGGGGAAATAAGGGGAATGGTCGTATATAAGAAAATAAGGGGGGAAGAGGGATATAAGGGGATATAGGGAAAATACGAGGAAAGGGGGAAAATACGAGGAAAGTGGGGAGGAAATACGAGGAAAGGGGAAAAAAGAGGAAAAGGGGGAAAAAGAGGAAAAGGGGGAAAAAGAGGAAAAGGGGGGAAAAAGAGGAAAAGGGGAAAAAGAGGAAAAGGGGAAAAAGGAAAGGGGTAAATAAGAGGAAAAGGGGGAAATAAGAGGAAAAGGGGGAAATAAGAGGAAAAGGGAAAAGGGGGAAAAAGAGAAAAAGGGGAAAAAAAGGGAAAAAGGGGAAAAAAGGAAAAAGGGGGGAAATAAGAGGAAAGAGGAAAATACGAGGAAAAGGGGGGAAGAGTTAATGGGGGAAAATAAGAGGGAAGGGGAAATAAAAAAAGGGGGAAATTAAAGAAAAGTTAAATGAAAAAAATGGGAAAACGAGAAAAAGGGGAAGTGAAACAAAAGTGGGGAAAAACGGAGGAAAAAGACGAGAAACTAAAAGGAAAACTCGGAAAATACAGGAAAAGGAGAAAATGGGAAGGAAGAAAAAGGAAGGCGAAACCGATGAGAAAATAAATAAAAGTAGAAACTAAGAGGAAAAAATATAAACCTTATATATATATATATATATATGTGTGTGTGTGTGTGTATATATATGTATATATATATAAAATATACATATATGTGTGTGTATATATATATATATATATAAAATATACATATATATGTGTATATATATATATATATACATATATATGTATATATATATATATATATACACATATATATGTATATTTTATATATATATATATATATACACACACACACACATATATATATATATATAATGACACTACTTGAACTATAAATATATATATATATATATATATATGTATATATATATATATGTATATATATATATATATATATAATGACACTACTTGAACTATATATATATATATATATATATATAAAATAACACTACTTGAACTATGACCGTTATAAGTACAGCAGGTAGTAAATTCACCTTGTAAAACCCATTTCCGTTACTGACGCCAACCCACACAATACGTTCGTCTTCTCGGCTCGGATATCCAGATTTATAACTTTGCGCTGACGTTATCCAAACCGCCTGCGCAATCCGGAAATAGACCATTGTAGCTATTACATCCTTTCTTTAGGAAATTGCGCAACAAGAAGGTCTTACTAACATGCACAAGTAAAATGTCAATTGGAAAGATTTAATAATTATTAATTAATAAAATGATTATATGTCTGGTTCGATTAGTTCAAATAGGTCCTGTTTCTCCTGTGCTGAGACCTCAAGAGGTTCCCACAGTGGTTGGGATAGTGGGGTTGGTCCTTTGGGGTTGTGGGGTAGAACCTCTAGGGTTCAGGTTTCAATCGGTTGGATCTAGTTCGGTTTCTACATAAAAAAAAAGGTTCAAGGGAACTTTATTAATTATATATACAATATAGACATCTAAACTACAAATATTGGATTTTTTAATCTAATGGTCTAAGCTACATATTTAGACTTATATAGAAGAAAAACATTATTATAAGATATACTTTATGGTTAGAATGTTAACAATATACGTACATGTACTATAAATAGCATTTACATAAGGGCTTATATACGTAAAATCTCAAATATCATTAGTTAACCCAAAATTTCATATATCAATAGTAAATGAAAAATATAAAACCAGTTGAAATATATATCAATAAAGAAAAAAATAATGATAAAAAAAATAGCAAACTTAACCGAAACATTTCGGAACGCAAACTATAATATTTGGAACCTACCTAAAATACTTTCAAAATCCATAGGCCTAACCACCTGGATATCACAGTCGACAAGTGGCACGTAGGTGAGGAAACAGGTTTCCCCCTCCAAGGTAACGGTTTCACGGAAGAATTCTTATATATAAAAAGCTTTTTCTTTTCGACGCTTCTAAAAATATCATACCTACAATGACAGCTCAGTTGTGTAATACATCGATCTATTGTAAATTTTTCACCGTTGGAGCCTTGGGGCTTTATGGCGTCCTGCTTTACCAACTAGGGTTGTAGCTTAGATGATAATAATAATAATAATAATAATAATCTGATAGTTGGACAAAGACCAAAAATCAAGCGAGCAATAGGCCCAGTCTTTTTCTGACTTGAAATACAATATTATGAGAAAATTTAACAAGCGTACTTCATGATGATGGTAATCTTAGTATCACTTATAAATTAGAATAAAAAAATGTATGGAAAAATAAATATTTGCCAATTACTTTCTTCAGTTAACAGGGGTAGCATGTAGTCTCACTGAATCTTGTATAGTCTTTGCCTTGAAAAAACATTACAAAGAAAAAAAAATGATCTATCTTGTATCACCAGTTCAATATCTTCTCAACAGTTAACAGACAGAACACCAGCATACACACACACACACACACAAACGAACAGACTCCATTGGACTCCATCTCACGTTTATTTCACCACTCATAGTTCCATGACTGACTTATCTTGTACCACTCGCTTCCTGCCAACAGGACTCCATACCTTTGGAATTCCAGACAGTCTCTCTCTCTCTCTCTCTCTCTCTCTCTCTCTCTCCTCTCTCTCTCTCTCTCTCTCTCTCTCTCTCTCTCTCTCTCTCTCAGGTTCAATGACATTCTTCTTGGTCAGTTTCAACCAGATGTACTTTCTTTGTAAGGTTGAAAATGTTTTTTACGAAGATACATAAGTAAAATCAAGCATGGAGAGTGAAAGTGCATACACAACACTTTTATCGAAAGCAAAGCTACAGACCATAACATTAAAAGAAATGAAAAAAGAAGGGTCTATTGCCTTTAAAGTACCTTAATAATTAACCCATTTCAAGAACCATGGGGTGTGCCTACAGATTGAAGTAAAGCCGGAGGTATAATAAAAAAATTTTAAATTTAATTGGTATGCCCATAAATTACACGCAAAAAATAAAGCTTATTCATATTTTTCAAGTAAATTAATCTTTGCATACAAAAAAAACTTAAAATTTGATACCTTGGGAGTTGTCATTATTATTATCATCGTTATTATTATTACTAGCTAAGCTACAACCCTAGTTAGAAAAGCACGGTGCTATAAGCCCAAGATCTTCAACAGGGCAAAGAAAAAAAAATCCAGCGAGGACAGAAAAAAAGGAAATAAACTACCAGAGGAATAACGATCAATAAATATAAACCAATTTAACAGTGACAACATCAATATATACTCACATATTAAAAAATTAACCATCTACAAAAAAATAATTAAACTACCTGAGGAATAACGATCAATAAATATAAAACAATTTAACAGTGACAACATCACAATATACCAATATATTAAAAACTAATCCATTTACACTCTACTGTATGTTTTACTGTTCTACACAGATTCTCCCAACATACCATCTACAGTCTACACTGTACTGTAGATACTACACACTACACAGGGAGGAGACAATAACGGGTCATCATCTTAGGGGTACCAGGGCAGGGGTCTCTCTACCTGGGGCACATCTACATAACTTGATGGTCATCCACCGGCGGTTCCTCCAATCCTCCCGCCGGAGCGACTGACGAAAACGCCAATTCCTGAATCCTTCTACTGGAGGTTACCCGTGAGCTCGTCTCTGATAACGTTTTTTTTTTTCTCTCTTTAAATGTTGCTGGACTATGCAGATAGTGCAAGATAATATAGATTTATGTTATTGATATTAAATTATGGATTTAAATGAGGATATATAAACACACACATATATAGATACATCGCCTAACTATATATATATATATATATATATATATATATATATATATATATATATATATATATGCATCTATACATATATATATATATATAAAGTATATATATATATATAAAGTATATATATATATATATAAAGTATATATATATATATATATAAAGTATATATATATATATATATAAAGTGTATATATATATATATATATATATATATATATATATATATATATATATATACACATACACTCATTTAATTGTATGCATTTCCATAAAAGATAGAATGTAAAAACTAAAATAAATCTACAGTCACTGTCACACCCAACCCTCCTAAACAATCTGAACAAAAGCAGTATGACCCTCCGTGCAGAAAATTCCCCATTAGCCGCTAAAATTACGAATCACTTTCCAGAAAAGACTTCCAGCGTCGAAACTCTCAGACGATTCCAATCGCTTCCCCTACCACGGGTCGACGAACTCCAGTTTCACCTATTGATTTACGGGGGAAGATAGATATTCCTGATTTTAAAGGTTTAAAGGCCGCTCATGAATGGTAAAAGCAAGGGACTGTGACATTGCCCCCTCTCCACCCAAGCTAGAACCAAGTAGGGCAAGCCAATGGCTGCTGATGACTCAGAAGGTAAAGCTACAGGCTTCCTAAACCCCAAATCCTCAGCTCAAGGATACATTGCCCCCTCTCCACCCGAGCTAGGACCAAGGAGGCCCAGCCAATGGCTGCTGATGACTCAGCAGGTAAAGCTACAGGCTTCCTAAACCCCTAATCCTTAGCTCAAGGATGGTGAGGTTGGAGCAACAAAAGAAACTAACGATAGTTCGAGAGGGACTCGAATCCCAATCTGGCGTTCACCAGTCAGGGACGTTACCACATCGGCCATCGTAACCGCTTATACAGTATATCAATGGATTCGAAGAGATGAATTACTTCAGTTACCGTTCAAATTGTAAATGTCTAATTACCTCTGCTACTGAAGTTGGGAGGAGGTTATGTTTTCCCCCCTGTTTGTCCGTTTGTTTATGAACAACTTCCTGGTCACAATTTTACTCAAAGAATAGTGAACTTTGAGGGATTAATTGTTATGCCGAGACGTGGAAGTGATTCAATTTTGAATCCTAGGTCAAACGTCAAGATCAATGTCAAGGTCAAGAAAAGGGTTGATCAAATTAGCTCAACCTTAATTCCAAGTTCCCACACAGTTGTCACACAGACTTCCAATACGCCTACGGTCTAAATTGATTCTGGGAAAGGCAAACTGCCGTGGAGGAGGTCTGCACTCAGAGCTTTTGTAGTTAGAAAATGGATTTGGTATTGGAAATGAAAATAATTTCATGATACATATGTATGTATATGTATGTATGTGTGTGTAGATTTTTATATATATATATATATATATATATATATATATATATATATATATATATATATGGATAAATATCAACACAACATCATGTTCAAATAGAAATAAATTTCTACCTCATACTCGGGATCGAACTCTAGCCCCTTCTAATGAAAGGCCAGGTCGAAACCAACCATGCCACGAGAGCCCATAAAAGGAAATCTGAACCTGACACTAATCTAGCTGTCCGAGGATTTACCTGGTGAGACATCAGTCTCTTTACCAGCGAGTTTTACCAGATTTCCCCGGGCCACCACGTGACACAATTGGTAGTAATTCATTCAAATTACCCCTAATGAGTCAATATGGATAAATATCAACACAACATCATGTTCAAATAGAAATAAATTTCTACCTCATACTCGGGATCGAACTCTAGCCCCTTCTAATGAAAGGCCAGGTCGAAACCAACCATGCCACGAGAGCCCATAAAAGGAAATCTGAACCTGACACTAATCTAGCTGTCCGAGGATT
>NC_090753.1:79181664-79199164 GCF_036898095.1 Palaemon carinicauda
GAAAAAAATAACCCAGTGAGGAATGGAAATGAGAAATTAATCATTATGAGAAGTAATGAATAATTAATATATAATATTTTAAGATCAGTAACAAGGGTAAAATAGATATACCATTTATAAACTACGAAGGGAGAGTTATATCAGCCTTTTCAACATAAAAGAAAAAAAAATATTCGCTGCAAGTTTGAACTTATGAAGACCCCACGATTCAACTGCCCGATTAGGAAGATCATTGCACAAGAAGTAGTAACACACCGGTAATAGTATACCATTTATTTGGCATTCTATAAATAGGTTAATATTCAATACAAATATATTCTCTATACATTTCATAGAGAGAGAGAGAGAGAGAGAGAGAGGAGAGAGAGAGAGAGAGGGAGAGGAGGAGAGAGAGAGAGAGAGAGAGAGTTCTTGAACCTTAAGTAAAAACCACTTCTTATTTTAGTATTGAGAGAGAGAGAGAGAGAGAGAGAGAGAGAGGAGAGAGAGAGAGAGAGAGAGAGAGAGAGAGAGAGAGAGTTCTTAAACCTTCAGTAAAAACCACTTCTCTTATTTTAGTATTGAGAGATAGCGAGAGAGAGAGAGAGAGAGAGAGAGAGAGAGAGAGAGATCTTGAACCTAACGTAAAACCACTTCTCTTATTTTAGTATTGAGAAAGCGATGGGGTAGAGTGTGTGGTTATTAGGCATTGGGTGGGCTCGGACGGGGTGGGGGTGGGGGGTGGGGGGGGGGGGGGTGTCTTCGTAGGTCATAGCCCGAAGGAGGGATTGGGTCTGATCCGCCCATAGCAGTACAACGAGTTATACGGCATTGGTAGTAGTAGGTACTCTCCTTCGGGTTAACTATCTCAAGGTCGACTTGTGTCGGGACTGGCCGGTCGCAGGTTTGGAATTCTTCATAGGGCTCGAGTTGCACTTACAGTGTGCGTAAGTACGTGTGTGTGTGTGTGTGCAGTTGTGCTTATATGCATATATACATACTGTATATAGTGTAAATATTATATATAATGTATATTAGTATATGAAGCGAGAAGTAGGAAATAATGAATGGAGAAGTGTTGAATTAAAAGCTCAAGATAGAGACGATTGCCGAAATCTAACCGAGGCCCTTTGCGTCAATAGGCGTTTGATTAGATTACACACACACACACACACACACACACACACACACACACACACATATATATATATATATATATATATATATATATATATATATATATATATATATATATATATATATATATAGATAGATAGATGGGTGTGTGTGATTCATTCCAAAATATTTAGCAAGAACTTGGAGAGTTGACGTAATCTGGAACCGCCGCTTAAACTAATATCTTTAATGCGATATATATATATATATATATATATATATATATATATATATATATATATATATATATATATATAGATAGATAGATAGATAGATAGATAGATAGATAGATAGATAGATAGATAGATAGATAGATAGATAGATAGATAGATATATATATATATATATATATATATATATATATATATATATGTATGTATGTATGTATAACTCCACTTGATTATATTTTAAACTCGATACCCGACAGTCGGCCATTTATCTTCAGAATTGATATGTACTATTCCTCTCTGTTCTGTTTAGCTTTCAACCATGGTCTTGACATATTATCTCTCTCTCTCTCTCTCTCTCTCTCTCTCTCTCGCTCTCTCTCTCTCTCTCTCTCGTGGTTGGTTAGTATCTAGAATTTAATTAAAATTGGGCCGACTCAAAACTTTGAAAAGATTGTGAAGTTGAGAAGAAAGTTTAAACTTGGTTTTCCAAGACGGCGATTTTTCAAGAACCCAAGGTAAGGAGAGAGAGAGAGAGAGAGAGAGAGGAGAGAGAGAGAGAGAGAGAGAGGAGAGAGAGAGAGACTGACTCCACGTCTTAAGTCCATGCCGTGGATGACAGTATCTCTCAAGAATGTTGCAGCAAGACCAGGAACTAGAATGGTTCTAGAATCGACTCTTAGTGACGCACTAGATCCTGAGGCTGCAATTCAGCTTCATGTTTTAATGTTGCATTTTGCATTGGAAGATAAATTGCACATTGATATATTTACTCACTTGATCCAATGACTTGAGAAATGTTTTAATGTTGCATTTTGCATTGGAAGATAAATTGCACATTGATATATTTACTCACTTGATCCAATGACTTGAGAAATGTTTTAATGTTTGCATTTTGCATTGGAAGATAAATTGCACATTGATATATTTACTCGATCCAATGACTTGAGAAATGTTGTAATGTTTGCATTTTGCATTGGAAGATGACTTGAGAAATGTTTTAATGTTGCATTTTGCATTGGAAGATGAATTGCACAGCGATATTTTTACTTGATCCAATGATTATTGAGAAATTGTTTTAATGTTGCATTTTGCATTGGAAGATGAATTGCACATTGATATATTTACTCGATCCAATGATTTGAGAAATGTTTTAATGTTGCATTTTGCATTGGAAGATGAATTGCACATTGATATATTTAACTCGATCCAATGACTTGAGAAATGTTTTAATGTTGCATTTTGCATTGGAAGATGAATTGCACATTGATATATTTACTCGATCCAATGACTTGAGAAATGTTTTAATGTTGCATTTTGCATTGGAAGATGAATTGCACATTGATATATTTACTCGATCCAATGACTTGAGAAATGTTTTAATGTTGCATTTTGCATTGGAAGATGAATTGCACATTGATATATTTACTCGATCCAATGACTTGAGAAATGTTTTAATGTTGCATTTTGCATTGGAAGATGAATTGCACAGCGATATTTTTACTTGATCCAATGATTATTGAGAAATGTTTTAATGTTGCATTTTGCATTGGAAGATGAATTGCACATTGATATATTTACTCGATCCAATGATTTGAGAAATGTTTTTATGTTGCATTTTGCATTGGAAGATGAATTGCACATTGATATATTTACTCGATCCAATGACTTGAGAAATGTTTTAATGTTGCATTTTGCATTGGAAGATGAATTGCACATTGATATATTTACTCGATCCAATGACTTGAGAAATGTTTTAATGTTACATTTTGCATTGGAAGATAAATTGCACATTGATATATTTACTCGATCCAATGACTTGAGAAATGTTTTAATGTTGCATTTTGCATTGGAAGATGAATTGCACAGCGATATTTTTACTTGATCCAGTGATTATTGAGAAATGTTTTAATGTTGCATTTTGCATTGGAAGATAAATTGATCATTGATATATTTACTCGATCCAATGACTTGAGAAATGTTTTAATGTTGCATTTTGCATTGGAAGATAAATTGCACATTGATATATTTACTCGATCCAATGACTTGAGAAATGTTTTAATGTTGCATTTTGCATTGGAAGATGAATTGCACAGCGATATTTTTACTTGATCCAGTGATTATTGAGAAATGTTTTAATGTTGCATTTTGCATTGGAAGATAAATTGATCATTGATATATTTACTCGATCCAATGACTTGAGAAATGTTTTAATGTTGCATTTTGCATTGGAAGATAAATTGCACATTGATATATTTACTCACTTGATCCAATGACTTGAGAAATGTTTTAATGTTGCATTTTGCATTGGAAGATAAATTGCACATTGATATATTTACTCGATCCAATGATTTGAGAAATGTTTTAATGTTGCATTTTGCATTGGAAGATGAATTGCACATTGATATATTTACTCGATCCAATGATTTGAGAAATGTTTTAATGTTGCATTTTGCATTGGAAGATGAATTGCACATTGATATATTTACTCGATCCAATGATTTGAGAAATGTTTTAATGTTGCATTTTGCATTGGAAGATGAATTGCACAGCGATATTTTTACTTGATCCAATGATTATTGAGAAATGTTTTAATGTTGCATTTTGCATTGGAAGATGAATTGCACATTGATATATTTACTCGATCCAATGATTTGAGAAATGTTTTAATGTTGCATTTTGCATTGGAAGATGAATTGCACATTGATATATTTACTCGATCCAATGACTTGAGAAATGTTTTAATGTTGCATTTTGCATTGGAAGATGAATTGCACATTGATATATTTACTCGATCCAATGATTTGAGAAATGTTTTAATGTTGCGTTTTGCATTGGAAGATGAATTGCACATTGATATATTTACTCGATCCAATGATTTGAGAAATGTTTTAATGTTGCATTTTGCATTGGAAGATGAATTGCACAGCGATATTTTTACTTGATCCAATGATTATTGAGAAATGTTTTAATGTTGCATTTTGCATTGGAAGATAAATTGCACAGCGATATATTTACTCACTTGATCCAATGACTTGAGAAATGTTTTAATGTTGCATTTTGCATTGGAAGATAAATTGCACATTGATATATTTACTCGATCCAATGACTTGAGAAATGTTTTAATGTTGCATTTTGCATTGGAAGATGAATTGCACAGCGATATTTTTACTTGATCCAATGATTATTGAGAAATGTTTTAATGTTGCATTTTGCATTGATGATAAATTGATCATTGATATATTTACTCACTTGATCCAATGACTCCTGGAAAATATTTTAATGTTGCATTTTGCATTGATGATAAATTGATCATTGATATATTTACTCACTTGATCCAATGATTCCTGGAAAATATTTTAATGATGCATTTTGCATTGATGATAAATTGGTCAATGATATATTTACTCGTTTGATCCAATGACTCCTGGAAAATATTTTAATGTTATATTTTGCATTGATGGTAGATTACCTATTGATATATTTACTCGCTTGATCCAATGACTTGGAAAATTATATTTTAATGTTGCATTTTGCATTGGAAGATAAATTGATCATTGATATATTTACTCACTTGATCCAATAACTATTGAGAAATGTTTTTATGTTGCATTTTGCATTGGAAGATAAATTGATCATTGATATATTTACTCACTTGATCCAATGACTATTGAGAAATGTTTTTATGTTGCATTTTGCATTGGAAGATAAATTGCACATTGATGTATTTACTCACTTGATCCAATGACTCCTGGAAAATATTTTAATGTTGCATTAAGCATTGATGATAAATTGATCATTGATATATTTACTCGCTTGGTTCAATGACTCTTGGAAAATATTTTAATGATGCATTTTGCATTGATGATAAATTGATCATTGATATATTTACTTGCTTGATCCAATGACTCCTGGAAAATATTTTAATGTTGCGTTATGCATTGATGATAAATTGATCATTGATATATTTACTCGCTTGGTTCAATGACTCCTGGAAAATATTTTAATGATGCATTTTGCATTGATGATAAATTGATCATTGATATATTTACTCGCTTGATCCAATGACTCCTGGAATCTATTCTAATGTTTCATTTTGCATTGATGATAAATTGATCATTGATATATTTACTCGTTTGATCCAATGACTCCTGGAAAATATTTTAATGATGCATTTTGCATTGATGATAAATTGATCATTGATATATTTACTCGCTTGATCCAATGACTCCTGGAATCTATTCTAATGTTTCATTTTGCATTGATGATAAATTGATCATTGATATATTTACTCGTTTGATCCAATGACTCCTGGAAAATATTTTAATGATGCATTTTCCATTGATGATAAATTGATCATTGATATATTTACTCGCTTGATCCAATGACTCCTGGAATCTATTCTAATGTTTCATTTTGCATTGATGATAAATTGATCATTGATATATTTACTCGTTTGATCCAATGACTTTTGGAAAATATTTTAATGTTGCATTTTGCATTGATGATAAATTGGTCAATGATATATTTACTCGTTTGATCCAATGACTTCTGGATAATAATATTTAAATGTTACATTTTGCGTTGATGATAAATTACTCATCGATATATTTACTCACTTGATCCAGTGACTCCTGGAAAATATTTTAATGTTGCATTTTGCATTGGAAGATAAATTGCACACTGATATATTTACTCGCTTAATCCAATGACTTGGAACATTATATTTTAATGTTGCATTTTGCATTGGAAGATAAATTGCACATATATATATTTACTCACTTGATCCAATTACTATTGGAAAATGTTTTAATGTTGCATTTTGCATTGGAAGATAAATTGCACATTGATATATTTACTCGCTTGATCCAATGACTCTTGGAAAATAATATTTTAATGTTGCATTTTGCATTGATATATTTACTCGTTTGATCCAATGACTTTAAAGGTTGCAGTTGGCATTGGAAGATAAATTGCCCATTAATATATTTACTCGTTCGATCCAATGACTCCTGGAAAAAACCTCGTAGTGATATTCTTTTTCTGGTTAGCATATTTGATCAAACTGGTTTGAGTGAGGAATTTAAAATAGTTTAGTTAAGAAGCTTTGATACGAAAATGTCATTTCATAGGCTGTTTTATTACGCCATACTCTTAGGTCAGGCTAACGTTTCTCAAGAATTGTTGAATAATCTTTAAAAAGTAAGTTAATTTTTGAATTATGTTGCCTTTCCTCACTGGACTATTTTTCCCTATTGGAGCCCTTGGGCTTACAGCATCTTGCTTTTCCAATTAGGGTTGCAGCTTGGCTAATAATAATGATAATAATAATAATACAGGATTTAATTTTTGTAAATTGAACATCTACCTTTTAGTATATAGAAGGTTACTGCATTGTCTTCCAGTGTTAATGTAAAATAACCTCCCTCCAAAATGTAATACATTTTTGCTGGTAATTTATTCATATTGCAAATTATATAAAGAGGGTTAATTCGTGTTAAGTACAGGTCGAATCCTGGCTAATCTCTAAATTAGGGTACATAGGGGACCAGATGAGAGAGAGACTAAAATATCAGATTTGTAAAGTTCTTTATTTTTCTAAATTTTAAACTTTGTTTTCTCAACAAATTATAAAGTTGATAGTTTGAATGAATTACACATTTATTGCGTATGCAATTAATGATATAGATCGGTTTATTCTTGGATAGATAAATTATAGAGAAAACTATCTTGGAAACTGGAATTCTGGAATTATTGAACGACTATACCTTTCAGAAGGCTAAAATAATTGACTATACCACCAATTGCACTTACTGTATAGTGTCTACAACGCTTTGACTGGCCAGACAGTACTACATTGGATCCTTCTCTTTGGTTACGGCTCATTTTTCGTTTGCCTACACATACATCTCCTCTGTCCTCATACACCTGATAACACAATTCTTCTTTGCTTAAAGGGTTAACTACTACACTGTAATTATTCTGTGGCCACTTTCCTCTTGGTAAGTGTAGAAAGACTCTTTAGCTATGGTAAGCAGCTCTTCTAGAAGAAGGACACTTCAAAATTAACCAATGGTTTCTGGTCTCGGAAAGTGCCATAGCCTCTGTACCTTGGTCTTCCACTGTCTTGGGTTAGAGTTCTCTTGCTTGAGGGTACACTCGGGCACAATATTCTATGTTATTTCTCTTCTTCTTCTTTTTTTTCTATGAAATATTCATTTTAATGTTGATACTGTTCTTAGAATATTTTTTATTAATTGTTAATTAATTTTCTTGTACTTTCCTTATTTCCTTTCCTCACTGGGCTATTTTCCCTGCCCTCGGGCTCATAGCATTCTTCTTTTCCAACTAGGGTTGTAGTTTAGCAATTAATAATAATAATAATAATAATAATAATAATAATAATAATATCATCACTGGCTACACCGACACTTCTGTTTTGCCTCTTTTCCTGCCATTTTATGCTTTCTTAACTTCTGCTGTTACTTTGGGTACTGGCTCAGATGTTTCATTATTTATATTGGCAAAGTTATTTCTTATATCGCTATTTTATAGCATTTTATAGAAATCCTTTGCAATTTTTATCATTGGCTTTATCTGGTACATGATCCACCACTTATGTTTGTGCATATCTGAAATTAAATTCTCATAGCGTAAGGATTCGTGATTACTTTGAATGTAGGTTTAATAGTTTTATTTTATGAATTTCAACCGTAGAGAAACTATTCAAACTCTCAACCTTGACCTTGGCCTTTGACCTTAACATGTATTACTTGGCGTGGATTTTTCATATATTCAAATATGAGCCAAGTTTGGAATCTCTGGGGCAACGATGTCCAAACTTATGACTGATTACGTGAATTGGACATTTTTTGCGACCTTGACCTTTGACCTTGACCTACCAAAATTTAATCATTTCCAGCTTTTTACACAACATTTAATACCTGCAAGTTATATTACTCTACGGCTAAAATTGTGGCCAGGAAGCTGTTCACAAACACACACAAATAAACAAACACACAAACAGGGGAGGAAACAAACATCCAACTTCGTTGGCAGAGGTAAATTTTTAGCCCTGTCATTCATGTAAGAGCTTTATTCAATATTTTTATTCTGTGTCTGAATTTTGTAATTAGCTTTGTACCTTTGCCTAAAAGATGAGTTTCCTCTATATAAGTAGTTTTACCCACTTATAAGGAAATCTTTTTTAATAAAAATTAATCATAAATAAGTGATGCCATTTAAACTTACAGAAGTAAAATTAGTTCCATTTAAAGTAGAGTAAAGCTACAAAAAATTTTAACTCTCTCTCTCTCTCTCTCTCTCTCTCTCTCTCTCTCTCTCTCTCTCTCTCTCCAGTCCTATTAATTCTGACGACTCCTTCCTAATACTTCCTGCCTCGTATATGGCTTCCACATCTCGTTGACAATGTCGGCGAACAGTTGATGACATTCTCTGGTGAAATGAAAGAAAGAATGAACATTAAAGGTTATTATTATTATTATTATTATTATTATTATTATTATTATTATTATTATTATTATTATTATTATTATTATTATTACTTGCTTAGCTACAACCCTAGTTGGAAAATCAGGATGCTATAAGCCCAGGGACTCCAACAGGAAAAAAATAGCCCAGTGAGGGAAAGAATTAAAGAAATAAACGGCCAGAGAAGTAATGAACAATTAAAATACAATATTTTACGAACAGTAAGAATGTTCAGATAGAGTTTTCATATTTAAACTATAGAAAATCTTATGTCAGCCAGTTTGACATCAAAACATTCACTGCAAGTTCGAATTTCAATGTTCCAGTGATTCAACTATCTGATTAGGGAAATCATTCCACAATCTGGTCACAGTTGGAATAAAACATTTAGAATACTGTGTAGTATTGAGCCTTATGATGGAGAAGGCATGGCATTTACTTGTGTTTGAAGGAAAATACAGAAATTAAAGAGGTTTTTTGTCTGTGAAGGTAAAGGCAGAAAGGAGTATGAAGAGGACTTGTCTGTGAAGGAAAATCTAACTTAGGAATGAGAATGGCATGTCTGTGAAGGAAAATTAAAATATAAACGGCTTCTTTGTTAATTGGAAAGGCGGTCGAGAGAATTGGGAATTCTATGGAAAAAAGGTAAACTGTAGAATGGAGATTGTTTGTCTGTGAAAGACAGAGATCCGAAATCTGTTGATTGTTCTCGCTACTTTTTATACAATACATTATCATGATCAACTTATGAAAAAGGGAAAGCTTGGCCGTAGACTTAAGTGAAATGTTGCCAAAACAAAAACCTTGACAAAACTGAGATCATTTTGTTTGAAGGGAAAAACAGTGAAGGGGATTGGAAATATATTATCTATGAATGAAAGGGAAATTAATAAAATGTTAGCTGCTAGCAAGCGAAATGGAATAAGAAAGTAGGGGGAGAATTCCAAAGTTAGACAAGGGAAAAATGCCTTTCTTAGGTTTATTTGCTAAATATCTAGTTTATTTTTGTTTTTAATGCTTATTGTCGATTATAAAGTATACATTTATATCAAAGAAAGGTCGTTATAATGTTGATTGGTGTCATTGATCTAAAGACTTATAACGGTGATGGGTTTTGGTGTAGATTACCTAATAAAAGTGAAGTGAAGTGGATGACGTCATGACTCTCTCTCTCTCTCTCTCTCTCTCTCTCTCTCTCTCTCTCTCTCTCATATCAGGCAAGACAAGAATTCTGTTCACTACTGCATCCTACAGTGACATGAATTAAATCAATCTGTATTGAGGTCATGAAAAAAAAAGTGGATCTGCAACTGTTGAATTATTTTATAACCACTTCTTGAAATATGGAAGGTCATAGAGAAGAGTATTTTATCTGAATTGGCAGTATAATATACAGTATACCTTAGGCTCTCTGTTCTGAAATTTGAATGGCTACCTGAATAAAATGGAGTTACAGTAACAATGGTTACTGGAGATCCGTTGACTATCTTAACTTAATTAAGTGTATCATTTGATATGCACACTATTATTATTATTATTATTATTATTATTATTATTATTACAAGCTAAGCTATAACCCTAATTGGAAGAGCAAGGTGCTATAAACCAAAGGACTCCAACATAGATAACTAGCCCAGTGAGGAAAGTAAACAAGGAAATAAACAAACTACAAGAGAAGTGATAACAATCAAAATAAAATATCTTAAGAACTGTAACATTAAATTATATCTTTCATACATAAACTATAAAAATAGACAAATAAGATAGAACAGCGTGTCCCAATGTACCTTCAAGCAAGATAACTCCAACCGAAGACAGTGGAAGACTGTAAAAGGCGTCACAAAATGAAAGGTCGGCTGTAATTTTACACCTTTTGTTATATGAAGAAATTGAAGTCAAATACTCAAAGTATGTCATCTTCTCAACGGTTCGAGAAGTAGTTGTCCTTGAGACATTCCACAGAATTGGGTGGCGTTTCAGAGTCAAAGGTCATCGGTGCCATGCTGTTCAATCCACTGGGTTTTAGTAACTGATCATTATTATTATTATTATTTCTTGCTAAGCTACAACCCTAGTTGGAAAAGCAGAATGCTATAAGCCCAGGGTCCCCAACAGGAAATATAGCCCAGTACGGAAAGGAAAGAAGGAAAAATTAAATATTTTAAAAAGAGTAACTACATTAAAATAAATATTTCCTATATAAACTATGAAAACTTTAACAAAACAAGAGTAAAAGAAATCCGATAGAATAGTGTGCCTGAATGTACCCTCAAGCAAGAGAACTCTAACCCAAGACAGTGGAAGACCATGGTACAGAGGCTATGGCACTACCCAAGACTAGAGAACAATGGTTTGATTTAGGAGTGTCCTTCTCCTAGAAGAGCTGCTTACTGATGAAATACATGGATACATAAGGAACGCTATTACAAACTTAGTGATTCCAAGGAGCTGTAAGCCCAATTTTATTACATTTTGGCCTATGGTAGGCTTAACTTGAATTCCATGCCTATTTATTTATTTCCTTTTTTTTCTTTTCTTCACTGTGCTACTTTCCCTGTTGGAGCCTCTATAGGGCATATAGCATCCTGCTTTTCCAACTAGGGTTGTAGTTTAGCAAGTAGTAATAATAATAATAATAATAATAATAATAATAATAATAATAATGATGATGATGATGATGATGATAGTCATAATGACAATGATAATAATAATAATAATAATAATAGTAATAATGACAAAAATAATTATAATGATAATAGTAATAATAATAATTATTATTATTACTATTATTATAATAATAGTAATAATGACAATAATATTATTATTATTAATATTATTAATGTTATTATTATTATTATTGTTATATCCAGCTACAAAAATCAACAAATAATCAGGTTTCACATGAAATAAATATCAGTTTATTACATATTGTATTGCCAACTATATTAAAAGATAATGTTTTTTTATCAATGTTTATAAGTTGATGATCTACGGTGCATGTCTTCGACTCCGTATCGAATGAAATTGGCTGTATGTTTATTGGACTGAATGTGACCAGAATATAAACTTTAGAATTCTAAGGATTACATTCCTTGAGGCCTGTTTATGTCTGGGTAAGGATTGCATTCCTTGAGGCCTGTCTGTGTCTGGGTAAGGATTGCATTCCTTGAGGCCCGTCTGTGTCTGGGTAGGGATTGCATTCCTTGAGGCCTGTCTGTGTCTGGGTAGGGATTGCATTCCTTGAGGCCCGTCTGTGTCTGGGTAGGGATTGCATTCCTTGAGGCCCGTCTGTGTCTGGGTAGGGATTGCATTCCTTGAGGCCCGTCTGTGTCTGGGTAGGGATTGCATTCCTTGAGGCCTGTTTATGTCTGGGTAAGGATTGCATTCCTTGAGGCCTGTCTGTGTCTGGGTAAGGATTGCATTCCTTGAGGCCCGTCTGTGTCTGGGTAGGGATTACATTCCTTGAGGCCTGTCTGTGTCTGGGTAGGGATTACATTCCTTGAGGCCCGTCTGTGTCTGGGTAAGGATTGCATTCCTTGAGGCCCGTCTGTGTCTGGGTAGGGATTGCATTCCTTGAGGCCTGTCTGTGTCTGGGTAGGGATTGCATTCCTTGAGGCCCGTCTGTGTCTGGGTAGGGATTGCATTCCTTGAGGCCCGTCTGTGTCTGGGTAGGGATTGCATTCCTTGAGGCCCGTCTGTGTCTGGGTAGGGATTGCATTCCTTGAGGCCTGTTTATGTCTGGGTAAGGATTGCATTCCTTGAGGCCTGTCTGTGTCTGGGTAAGGATTGCATTCCTTGAGGCCCGTCTGTGTCTGGGTAGGGATTGCATTCCTTGAGGCCCGTCTGTGTCTGGGTAGGGATTACATTCCTTGAGGCCTGTTTATGTCTGGGTAAGGATTGCATTCCTTGAGGCCTGTCTGTGTCTGGGTAAGGATTGCATTCCTTGAGGCCCGTCTGTGTCTGGGTAGGGATTGCATTCCTTGAGGCCCGTCTGTGTCTGGGTAGGGATTGCATTCCTTGAGGCCCGTCTGTGTCTGGGTAGGGATTGCATTCCTTGAGGCCCGTCTGTGTCTGGGTAGGGATTGCATTCCTTGAGGCCCGTCTGTGTCTGGGTAGGGATTGCATTCCTTGAGGCCCGTCTGTGTCTGGGTAGGGATTGCATTCCTTGAGGCCCGTCTGTGTCTGGGTAGGGATTGCATTCCTTGAGGCCCGTCTGTGTCTGGGTAGGGATTGCATTCCTTGAGGCCCGTCTGTGTCTGGGTAGGGATTGCATTCCTTGAGGCCCGTCTGTGTCTGGGTAGGGATTGCATTCCTTGAGGCCCGTCTGTGTCTGGGTAGGGATTGCATTCCTTGAGGCCCGTCTGTGTCTGGGTAGGGATTGCATTCCTTGAGGCCCGTCTGTGTCTGGGTAGGGATTGCATTCCTTGAGGCCCGTCTGTGTCTGGGTAGGGATTGCATTCCTTGAGGCCCGTCTGTGTCTGGGTAGGGATTGCATTCCTTGAGGCCCGTCTGTGTCTGGGTAGGGATTGCATTCCTTGAGGCCCGTCTGTGTCTGGGTAGGGATTGCATTCCTTGAGGCCCGTCTGTGTCTGGGTAGGGATTGCATTCCTTGAGGCCCGTCTGTGTCTGGGTAGGGATTGCATTCCTTGAGGCCCGTCTGTGTCTGGGTAGGGATTGCATTCCTTGAGGCCCGTCTGTGTCTGGGTAGGGATTGCATTCCTTGAGGCCCGTCTGTGTCTGGGTAGGGATTGCATTCCTTGAGGCCCGTCTGTGTCTGGGTAGGGATTGCATTCCTTGAGGCCCGTCTGTGTCTGGGTAGGGATTGCATTCCTTGAGGCCCGTCTGTGTCTGGGTAGGGATTGCATTCCTTGAGGCCCGTCTGTGTCTGGGTAGGGATTGCATTCCTTGAGGCCCGTCTGTGTCTGGGTAGGGATTGCATTCCTTGAGGCCCGTCTGTGTCTGGGTAGGGATTGCATTCCTTGAGGCCCGTCTGTGTCTGGGTAGGGATTGCATTCCTTGAGGCCCGTCTGTGTCTGGGTAGGGATTGCATTCCTTGAGGCCCGTCTGTGTCTGGGTAGGGATTGCATTCCTTGAGGCCCGTCTGTGTCTGGGTAGGGATTGCATTCCTTGAGGCCCGTCTGTGTCTGGGTAGGGATTGCATTCCTTGAGGCCCGTCTGTGTCTGGGTAGGGATTGCATTCCTTGAGGCCCGTCTGTGTCTGGGTAGGGATCGCATTCCTTGAGGCCCGTCTGTGTCTGGGTAGGGATCGCATTCCTTGAGGCCCGTCTGTGTCTGGGTAGGGATCGCATTCCTTGAGGCCCGTCTGTGTCTGGGTAGGGATCGCATTCCTTGAGGCCCGTCTGTGTCTGGGTAGGGATCGCATTCCTTGAGGCCCGTCTGTGTCTGGGTAGGGATCGCATTCCTTGAGGCCCGTCTGTGTCTGGGTAGGGATCGCATTTCTTGAGGCCCGTCTGTGTCTGGGTAGGGATCGCATTCCTTGAGGCCCGTCTGTGTCTGGGTAGGGATCGCATTCCTTGAGGCCCGTCTGTGTCTGGGTAGGGATCGCATTCCTTGAGGCCCGTCTGTGTCTGGGTAGGGATCGCATTCCTTGAGGCCCGTCTGTGTCTGGGTAGGGATCGCATTCCTTGAGGCCCGTCTGTGTCTGGGTAGGGATCGCATTCCTTGAGGCCCGTCTGTGTCTGGGTAGGGATCGCAGTCCTTGAGGCCCGTCTGTGTCTGGGTAGGGATCGCATTCCTTGAGGCCCGTCTGTGTCTGGGTAGGGATCGCAGTCCTTGAGGCCCGTCTGTGTCTGGGTAGGGATCGCATTCCTTGAGGCCCGTCTGTGTCTGGGTAGGGATCGCAGTCCTTGAGGCCCGTCTGTGTCTGGGTAGGGATTGCATTCCTTGAGGCCCGTCTGTGTCTGGGCAGGGATTGCATTCCTTGAGGCCCGTCTGTGTCTGGGCAGGGATTGCATTCCTTGAGGCCTGTCTGGGTAGGGATTGCATTCCTTGAGGCCTGTCTGGGTAGGGATCGCATTCCTTGAGGCCTGTCTGGGTAGGGATCGCATTCCTTGAGGCCCGTCTGTGTCTGGGCAGGGATCGCATTCCTTGAGGCCCGTCTGTGTCTGGGCAGGGATCGCATTCCTTGAGGCCCGTCTGTGTCTGGGCAGGGATCGCATTCCTTGAGGCCCGTCTGTGTCTGGGCAGGGATCGCATTCCTTGAGGCCCGTCTGTGTCTGGGCAGGGATCGCATTCCTTGAGGCCCGTCTGTGTCTGGGCAGGGATCGCATTCCTTGAGGCCCGTCTGTGTCTGGGCAGGGATCGCATTCCTTGAGGCCCGTCTGTGTCTGGGCAGGGATCGCATTCCTTGAGGCCCGTCTGTGTCTGGGCAGGGATCGCATTCCTTGAGGCCCGTCTGTGTCTGGGCAGGGATCGCATTCCTTGAGGCCCGTCTGTGTCTGGGCAGGGATCGCATTCCTTGAGGCCCGTCTGTGTCTGGGCAGGGATCGCATTCCTTGAGGCCCGTCTGTGTCTGGGCAGGGATCGCATTCCTTGAGGCCTGTCTGGGCAGGGATCGCATTCCTTGAGGCCCGTCTGTGTCTGGGCAGGGATCGCATTCCTTGAGGCCTGTCTGGGTAGGGATCGCATTCCTTGAGGCCTGTCTGGGTAGGGATCGCATTCCTTGAGGCCCGTCTGTGTCTGGGCAGGGATCGCATTCCTTGAGGCCCGTCTGTGTCTGGGTAAGGATCGCATTCCTTGAGGCCCGTCTGTGTCTGGGTAAGGATCGCATTCCTTGAGGCCCGTCTGTGTCTGGGCAGGGATCGCATTCCTTGAGGCCCGTCTGTGTCTGGGCAGGGATCGCATTCCTTGAGGCCCGTCTGTGTCTGGGCAGGGATCGCATTCCTTGAGGCCCGTCTGTGTCTGGGCAGGGATCGCATTCCTTGAGGCCCGTCTGTGTCTGGGCAGGGATCGCATTCCTTGAGGCCCGTCTGTGTCTGGGCAGGGATCGCATTCCTTGAGGCCCGTCTGTGTCTGGGTAAGGATCGCATTCCTTGAGGCCCGTCTGTGTCTGGGTAAGGATCGCATTCCTTGAGGCCCGTCTGTGTCTGGGTAAGGATCGCATTCCTTGAGGCCCGTCTGTGTCTGGGTAAGGATCGCATTCCTTGAGGCCCGTCTGTGTCTGGGTAAGGATCACATTCCTTGAGGCCCGTCTGTGTCTGGGTAAGGATCACATTCCTTGAGGCCTGTTTATGTCTTTAATCGGGAAATTTAGTCAATGTAATGTTTAGTTAGTTTTGTATTTACCACGTTTTGGTTAATAAACAATATTCTAATTATATAGGAAGAAATGTAGGAATGGTTATTCGAATTATTCAATATCATTATTGGATTCATAATTTTCTTATAAGGAAATTGTGTAAAATATTTTCATGATTTGTTTTATAAGAAAAATTTATGGGTAAAATCTTTTTATGATTTTTTTAAAAGAAAAAAAATTTCAGTAAAATCTTTGAGTGATTTTCCAAAAGAAAATCTTGTGCGTAAAATCTCTCTTTTTCTGTGGATTTTTAAAGAAAATATTGTGGATAAAATTTTTTTGATTTATTTTTTAAGAAAATCTTTTTGGTAACATTTTTTTTCATGAATTTAAAAAAAAAATATTGTGGATAGAATCTTTGATTTAAAAAAGAAAAAAAAAAAGAATCTTGTTAGTAAAATCTTTTCATGATTTGTTAAAGAGCAAATAAATTTTTTTCTTCTCAAAACAGGAATTCAAAAGCGAATAATAACCCTTACATTTTTTTTCATTTTTTTAAAAATATATTTATTTATTCATGATCTTTCCGAAGCCATTTGTGCAAGTCTTTGAATCCCTAATCACACTAATAAAGATTCCCTCCGAGATCATCATTAAGGATTCCTAACATTCCCAATTCCCGGTAATGTGTGTTCTTTAATCCTACAGGGATTCTAATTCAGGCCATGAAGTGTCCTATATCCTATAATGTGTCCCATTCCGCAAGATAAGTGTCCTATTCAGGAAGAGGTTAAGGACCTGTGTCGATGGATGAATACCTTTTTTTTTATTTGGATTTTTTTTTTTTTTTTTTGAGTGTGTATGTGTGTGTGGCCTTTCTTATTATTGGCACTCATGCCTCGAATATTGGAACAATGGAAGTGTTGTGACTATGTACATTATTGGAAAGGCTCTCTCTCTCTCTCTCTCTCTCTCTCTCTCTCTCTGTCCCATGGTCGAATCTCCGAAATCCAGTATGCCTTAGTTGTTAGTCAACTTGGGTTTGTTGCCGCTATGGTAAGAGAGAGAGAGAGAGAGAGAGAGAGAGAGAGTGAGTCTGTGGTTCCTATATATATATATATATATATATAACTGGAGTACCTCTGAGGTAATTCTCTCTCTCTCTCTCTCTCTCTCTCTCTCTCATATTACAACATGCGGAAACTAATTAATTATTTGATACCTAATTGGATAAAAAAAAAGTTCAGCGCAAAACTCCAACTCCAGTACACAGTAATTAAAATCTTTTAAATTGTACTGTTAAATGCCTTCACTGATAATGAGCAAGGACGAGTCCAGTGTCCCATTGCTCAATGAAATAATTAAACGAACGATATCAGACTAAATTATAAACATATTTTAATCTATTCGTTCTTAAACTTATTCTTTT
>NC_090753.1:79204164-79209164 GCF_036898095.1 Palaemon carinicauda
AAGCCTTTAACTTTATCTCACAAAACATGCTTGTTACATGAATACAATAGAGAAAGGTATATAATTTAAATGTAAGGTCAATCCCTGGTCACATGAGTAATCTCATACTAAACTAGAGGGGCACTCAGTAGAGCGCAGACCTCCGCAGCAGCAGCTTATTTCTTGACCTTTTGCTCGGCTTGAACTTGACCTTTGACCTTAACATGTATTAATTGGCGTGGATTTTCATACACTCAAATATGAACCAAGTTTGAAGTCTCTGTGACAACGATGTCCAAAACTTATGGCTGATTACGTGAATTGGACATTTTGCTTGGCTGTGACCTTAACCTTTGACATTGACCTTCCAAAATTCTGTGACAACGATGTCCAAACTTATAGCTGGTTACGTGAATTGGACATTTTTCTTGACTGTGACCTTAACCTTTGACGTTGACCTTCCAAAATTTAATCATTTCCAGCTTTTTACATAACAGTTAATCTCTGCAAGTTTCACTACTCAACGATTAGAATTATGGCCAGGAAACTGTTCACACACACACACACACACACACACACAGAGGGTGTAAAACATAACCTCCTTCCAACTTCGCTGGCTGAGGTATGAATGAATAAACAATCACCAAATCACCTGGCAGGAAATGGGTCGTAAAGAACGCATTTGACATTTGTAAAAGAATACTTACATGTTAATGTTCTTCGTTTTGATAACTGTTCACCTTTGAACGTCTTACCCGGATACGTATGTATCAAAGACCCTTATTGTTATTTGATAAGTAGTTTGACGTATCTGATAAGACGCATTTTTACCTCCGCCAACGAAGTTGGATGGAGGTTATGTTTTATTCCCTGTTTGTGTGTATGTGTTTGTGAGCAGCTTCCTGGTCACAATTTCAATCGTAGAGTAATGAAACTTGCTTCGATTAACTTAGGTAAAAAGCTGGAAATCATTAAATTTAGGATAGTCAAGGTCAAAGGTCAAGGCCACGGTCAAGCAAAATGTCCAATTTACGTAGTCAATCAACCATAAGTTTGGACATCGCAGTCACAAGACTTCAAACTTGACTCATATTTGAGTGTATGAAAATCCACGCCAATTAATACACGTCAAGGTCAAGACCACACACAAATTACAAACACACAAACAAGGGGTGAAAACATAACCTCCTTCCAACAATTCGATCCTGTTCGTAATACTAGGCACGCAGTAAATTCTAATAGCCAGCCCTTCTCCATCATGGGGCTCAATACTACACAGCATTCTAGAAGTTTTATTCCAGCTGTTGCCAAGTTGTGGAATGATCTTCCTAATCGGTTAGTTGAATCAGTAGAACTTCCAAAATTCAAAGTTGGAGCAATTGTTTTTATGTTGACCAGGCTGACATGAGTCTTTTTATACTGTAGTTTATATATGACATATCTGTTTTTGACGTTGTTTATAGTTTATATAGGACATATCTATTTTGACGCTGTTACTGTTTTTATTTTATATTGTTAATTTATCCTCATCATTTATTTATTTCCTTATTTCCTTTCATCACTGGGCTATTTATCCCTGTTGGAGCCCTTGGGCATATAGCATCTTGCTTTTCCAACTAGGGTTGTAGCTTGGCTAGTAATAATAATAATAATAATAATAATAATAATAATAATAATAATAATAATAATAATAATAATATATGAAAGAAAATGTAACCTCGCAAGCATTAGATATTTTTTAACTTTCACATTTGATAAGATCAGTAATGGAGTTTAAGGGTTATATACCGGTTTAGAAGTCGTTAATATGATACGTTATCCCAAATACTGGACTCCTTGATGAGGATATCCGGGTCTCTCTCTCTCTCTCTCTCTCTCTCTCTCTCTCAAAGGCTGTACTGTGTGATACATATACAGTATACATATACAGTATATATATATATATATATATATATTATGTATATATATAGATATACATACACATATATATATATATATATATACATACATACATACATATATATTCCCCGTTGGAGCCCTTGGGCTTAGAGCATCCTTCTTTTCCAAATAGGGTCGTAGCTTAGCAAATAATCATAATGATAATATTAATACATAATAAGTCTGTGAAACTACAGTTGTGTGTACAGACATAGGAAAAAACCCACACACACAATCTGCATCTAATCTATCCCCCAACGAAGAATAAATCCCAAAGCAGTTCCTGTCTTCTGGCTTGTTTCAACACACGGATAAGCAACGACACTTACGCCTGGCAACCCGATAGTGTCACCATAGCTCACAAGGACTTGTACATTCCCCCCTGGTGTTATGAAACAATAACACCTACTTTTATGTATGATTTATTTCAGACGTTGATGTCATGAACTTGATTTATGCAAGGTCAGCTGTATGATGTATTGTGTTCTTGGAGGTGTATCCATGATATCATTGGATGCTGTAAGCTCTTGTCTGTATTGTAGAAGGGTTTAAGTATTTCATATTCCATCTGCCTACTGGCTGTGCTGCTAAGCATTAATAATTGTACTCTGTCATGTTATATAAAAAGAGTTGCGTTAACAATATTGGGTAATATGTGAGAGAGAGAGAGAGAGAGAGAGAGAGAGAGAGAGAGAATTCGTCAATATCATTAGGCAATGTGTAAAATACAGGTCCAGTAGTGCATATAATCATGAGAGAGAGAGAGAGAGAGAGAGAGAGAGAGAGAGAGAGAGAATGAAATTCACACTCCCAGCAGCATACTACATACTGTTGCGTAATACTTTTTCTACCTTGTGACGCAAGAGTGGTGCTTTGTCAAAGCGACGGGTATAGATTTCAAAGCTGGTTTTAATTATCTTGGAAGATTAGATATCGATTGCAGATTTGTCAGAGTCTGGTATTTATAGTTTGTTTTAATGATATGCAATGCTTATATTAATAGTTATTAATCATTATATTAATATTTATGTATATATTAATTTAGGTTATTTTATGCATTGTACCTTACGTGTTTCATACACGCTCATACAATGTAATTCTATTGCCTTTTTTTTATCTCGCTCTCTCCCTCACTGATAATAGAACAACTTGTTTAAGCTTGCCATTGCATGTTTTAGAATGTTTGCATCTTTGTGACATTCTTGCTCTCAACTAATTGTATGCAAGTTCGTTATCTGTTGAATAAACACTACTTGCATACACCTCTCTGTTAGCACCTGACAATTACCTTTAACAGTATGAACTTTATATTTTGAAATATCGTAAATAGAGTGTTAACTATAACAGTTCAAAGCTTTTTGAACAAAACTCTAAATTGCGTAAATGGAATTAGTTGTGTCTAATTAACTTTATATAAGTTAATGCCACGTTTTCATTAGTCATTTCATAAAACTTTAAGAAGTGTTAAGATATATAGCAGCCGTTTGTTTCGCTGGATAAAAAAAAAGCGACCGGACCGGCTGTTCGTGCCGGTAGAACCGGTATTCCAAAATGGGTGTGAACTGGCATCCCAGGTGGGCTCGTTCCTCGCTCCCGGTCCCTCAAAAACCTGGGAATTTTAGGGTGACCCGGTCGGTACCCAGCTACTGGGCACGTTGTCAGATTAAAAGTTTTAAAGGACGCTCATGAATGGCAGAGCCAAGGGACAGTAACAATGTCCTAGACCCTGATATATATATATATATATATATATAATATATATAAAATATGTAATATATATTTATAAAATATAGTATATATATATTAGATAATATATATATATATAATATAATATATATAATATATAATATATATATATATATTATATATTATATATATATGTAATATATAATATATAGTATATATAATATACATAATATACATAATATATTTATATATATATTATATATATGTAATATATAATATATATTTATAATATATAGTATATATAATATATTTAGATATATATAATATACATAATATATATAATATATATATATATATATATATATATTATATATATACTATATGTATATATATATATTATATATACTATATGTATATATATATATATATATATTTTATACTATATGTATGTATGTATATATATATATATATATATGTGTGTGTGTGTGTGTGTGTGTGAACAGCGGCCAAGCCTACTTTCCACCCAAGCTACAATCAGGGAGGGTCAGGCAATAGCCGCTGATGATTCGGCAGGTAGACCTATAGGCTCCCCCAAACCTGCAATCCTTATCTCACAAGGGTGGTGAGGTTGCAGACACTACAAAAAAAATTAACCAGTTTGAGCGGAACTCGAACCCCAGTCCGGTAGATCGCCAGTCAGGGACGTTTCCAATTGGTCACTACCCAAATTTCGAGTGACATCGAGTTGACGAACAAGCTGATATATATATATATATATATATGTATTATATATATATACATATATATATATATATATATATAATTTTTTATTTATTATTTTGTACAGTTGGACACAGCAATTCCCGACACACCTCTGAAGAATTGCACCCTATCACACCCTCAGTTCGCGGCGAGTAACCAAACAGATAGTGTAGGAAGAGATGGCAGTGGTGGTGGGCGGGGCTAAATAAGAACTCGCCGTGCAGCAAGAGTGTGAAAGGGTGTACTTTCTCGAGCGAGGTGTACCAGGAATTTCCATGTCCAACTGTACAATGAAAAGGTTGATTTTTTTTTTTAATCCTTAACTAAAAACCACAATAGTGTTTGAAATTCTCTAATAAAACTGGTCGTAGATGAAGCATGTGAAAAGGTTTAGTTTTGCTACATACTCTGTAAATATAGAATGTACTGTATTTGGCCTGTAACCACCACAACTTGCATATTATTATTATTATTATTATTATTATTATTGATACTTACAAACAATAAACATCTGTTATTTGAACCGCTGACCCGTGAAATATTAGGCCAAACATGTGAAGACCATGAGAGACCAGATCAATTACTGTAAATAATTGCATTTTCAAGGGCTGTGTTGTACCCCTCTGAGGTTTTAC
>NC_090753.1:79219164-79399164 GCF_036898095.1 Palaemon carinicauda
TTTACCATGAATCCCTGTGTCCAACTGTACCACACTCAAAGTTATTAGATTCTGAGTTTTTTTGTTTATGAAAATATGTAATGTGATCTTTTTAATAGAATTATAATGATTATAAGATGCCTAAGGACATTATATATATATATATATATATATATATATATATATATATATATATATATATATATATATATATATATACATTTAACGGAACAAAATTAAGTGAATTAAGTGACTCATTACGTTACCCATTTGCATTTTTGATATATTGGCTAATTTCATAATGAAGACCGTGTCAAGTTGATTATTATAATTAATTTTGCAAAACTACATTGCATTAATATACTTAATTAGTTTCCTCATTCGTAAACTTACTCATTTGAGTTTTTTAAGTTAGAATATAGAGTGTATATAAATATATATATATATATATATATATATATATATATATATCCTGAAAATATATTACTGATAGTCCATATGGCCAAAATATATAAATCCTATTTAGCCAAAATTTACAAATCAATTTGGATATATCCAAGCCAAATAAACAATTGGTAAGGAAGTGCCCAAGATGAAGTCTAAGGGAAAACGTGGCGTAGAATGAAGACACGTGTATATGGTATAAGGTCGTGCGCACACCATGATCAGTAGTGCTCGATGAAGCCACTAAGTTACGCCACAGGTCTTTATTATTATTATTATTGTTATTATTATTATTGTTGTTGTTATTATTAGCTAAGCTACAGCCCTAGTTGGAAAAGCAAGATGCTGTAAGCCCAGGGGCTCCAACAGGGAAAATAGCCCAGTGAGGAAAGGAAATAAGGAAAATCAAATATTTTAAGCACAGCAACAACACCTAAACAAATATTTCCTATATAAACTATAAAAACTTTTAACAAAATAAGAGGAGAAATTTAATAGAATATTGCACTTTAGCAATAAAGTGATCTGCAAATGTTCCCTCCACCCCACACACAAATCTTCCCTCCACCCCACACACAAATCTTCCCTCCACCTCACACACAAATTTTCCCTCCACCCCACACACAAATCTTCCCTCCACCCCACACACAAATCTTCCAAATCTTCCCTCCACCCCACACACAAATCTTCCAAATCTTCCCTCCACCCCACACACAAATCTTCCCTCTACCCCACACTCAAATCTTCCCTCCACCCCACACACAAATCTTCCCTCTACCCCACACTCAAATCTTCCCTCCACCCCACACACAAATCTTCCTTCTACCCCACACTCAAATCTTAACTCCACCACACACACAAATCTTCCCTCCACCCCACACACAAATCTTCCCTCTACCCCACACTTAAATCTTCCCTCCACCACACACACAAATCTTCCCTCCACCCCACACACAAATCTTCCCTCTACCCCACACTCAAATCTTCCCTCCACCACACACACAAATCTTCCCTCCACCCCACACACAAATCCTCCATCCACCTCACACACATATCTTCCCTCCACCTCACACACAAATCATCCCTCCACCCACACACAAATCTTCCCTCCACCCCACACACAAATCATCCCTCCACCCCACACACAAATCTTCCCTCTACCCCACACTCAAATCTTCCCTCCACCCCACACACAAATCTTCCTTCTACCCCACACTCAAATCTTCCCTCCACCACACACACAAATCTTCCCTCCACTCCACACACAAATCTTCCCTCCACCCCACACACAAATCTTCCCTCCACCCCACACACAAATCTTCCCTCCACCCCACACTCAAATCTTCCCTCCACCCCACACACAAATCTTCCTTCTACCCCACACACAAATCTTCCCTCCACCCCACACACAAATCTTCCCTCTACCCCACACTCAATTCTTCCCTCCACCACAGACACAAATCTTCCCTCCACCACAGACACAAATCTTCCCTCCACCACAGACACAAATCTTCCCTCCACCCCACACACAAATCTTCCCTCCACCCCACACTCAAATCTTCCCTCCACCCCACACTCAAATCTTCCCTCCACTCCACACACAAATCTTCCCTCCACCCCACACACAAATCTTCCCTCTACCCCACACTCAAATCTTCCCTCCACCACACACACAAATCTTCCCTCCACCCCACACACAAATCTTCCTTCTACCCCACACTCAAATCTTCCCTCCACCCCACACACAAATCTTCCCTCTACCCCACACTCAAATCTTCCCTCCACCACACACACAAATCTTCCCTCCACCCCACACACAAATCTTCCTTCTACCCCACACTCAAATCTTCCCTCCACCCCACACTCAAATCTTCCCTCCACCACACACACAAATCTTCCCTCCACCCCACACACAAATCTTCCCTCTACCCCACACTTAAATCTTCCCTCCACCCCACACACAAATCTTCCCTCCACCCCACACACAAATCTTCCCTCTACCCCACACTCAAATCTTCCCTTCACCCCACACACAAATCTTCCCTCCACCACACACACAAATCTTCCCTCCACCCCACACAAATCCTCCATCCAGCTCACACACATATCTTCCCTCCACCTCACACACAAATCATCCCTCCACCCACACACAAATCTTCCCTCCACCCCACACAAATCTTCCCTTCACCCCACACACGCTTCCGTGCTCATATTTAATCTGTAAAGCTGAGGAATTCGTAAAATGTTAGTTCATGTGGCTGTGTAATCTATTGGTATTATCAGCAATATCTCAGATTAGATAAAAACTAGCTGTTTTCCAGTGCCGATATCGGAAGTGCCATCTATTCAACCAGTGTGGGAGACTTAGCATTTAGTAGCGCTGTGTTTTTAGAGAGGCAGTGAGTGTGTGATACTCGACTTGAGGGTTTTTTAAATTTGTGCTTAAGTTACTTCTTTGTGCTTTGGGTACGTATTATGGCCTTGTTCGTGGTTGCTTTGATTATTGTTAGGTATCTATATGAAAAAAAGTAGAATGTACAGTTGAACACAATCCTTGGTACACCTTTTAATGAAGAAGTGTACCCGGTCACACCCTTACTTCTAGATGAGCAACCAAAAAGCCAGTATTGAGAGCAGGCAGAGGTGGTGGGCTGGGTTAAACACAGGAACTCTCCGCGGAGTAAGGGTGTTCCTGTTTGCATTTTCCCAGTGCGAGGTGTACCAGGAATTATTGTGTCCGACTATACCTAACATGAAATGTTAGAGAATTTATATTATTTGTGTGATGATTTGACTTCAACCATGATGACCAATTGATCGCATTGGCTGATTTATTACCGTGTCAGCATTAAAGTACATATTATCAACTAAAATACCTTTGATTGATTTTTTGAAAGTTGTCAAATCACTCGGAAATCATTATTTTGTACAGCGTAATCTAATAGTATTTGTAGACTTGAATCATCTTTGACGTTGTATCTTTATGGAATTTGATATATATATATATATATATATATATATATATATATATATATATGTATATACATATATATGTATATGTATATATACATATATATATGTATGTATGTATATATATATATATATATATATATATATATATATATATATATATATATTATATATATATATATATGTGTGTGTGTGTGTATACATATACATATATATGTATATGTATGTATATGTATATATACATATATATGTGTATATAAGTTTATATATATATATATGTATATATATATATATATATATATATATATATATATATATATATACATACATATATATGCATATGTATAATTTATTTATTTATTTAAAGCCTACAGTTACAATACCACGAAATCATCAACACGTAAATCAATGGCTGTAGCATTCACAATGCATCTTTTTTCAGATCCTTGAGAAATGCATCCAGCGTTTGAGAACTTTTCACTTTCCTCTTGTTGGCTAACTTTTTCTTCGTGAGGTTAACTCGTTCGTGCGTGCATTTGAAAGCTTATAGTTTTTTTTTTTTTTTTTTTTTAATTCCAAGTATTTTGAGAGTCATTGAAAGTCAAAAGATTAACCGACTAATTTGTGGTTTTATTAAATCTTTGATGTCGAACAGTCGAGCAGAAAAGATGGGTTTTATTTTCGTGTTGGTTCGTCTAATATATTTTAATCTTTTATGCTTATTTGGCTGTTTTCAAAGTCATCAGTATTTTTGGATATATTGTATTTTAAATGTTAGCTATATTAACTAATATATAATTATTTCTCTTCTTTTTTTAAGTTTTTATAGTTTAAATATGAAAGATATATTTTAACGTTACTGTTCTTAAGATATTTTATTTTAATTGTTCATTACTAATCTTGTAGTTTGTTTATTTCCTTGTTCCCTTTCCTTACTGGGCTTTTTTTCCCCTGTTGGAGTCCTTGGACTTACAGCATCTTGCTTTTCCAATTAGGGTTTTGGCTTAGCTAATAATAGTGATAATAATAATAATAATGATAATAATAATGATACTATAATAATAATAATAATAATTTTAGTAAGTTAACTTTCTCTGGTTATTTAGCTTTTGATAATGTCTTTGAATTACATTTTTTTTCGTAACCACACAAACTGTGACAAGAGAAAGTCAAGAAACGATTGAAATCTAACTATTTTATCATTTACCTTTAGATTTCACTTTCAGAGAGAGAGAGAGAGAGAGAGAGAGAGAGAGAGAGAGAGAGAGAGAGAGAGAGAGAGAGAGAGAGAGAGACCACTTTCTTTATTAGAGCATTCTAAAAAAAAGCAGAGATACCAATCTTATCGTTGTTTGAAATCCAAGCCCTTCTTTATTGTTGCAACCTCCTTTCGCTTTAATTATCTCAGCTGGGGGTTTTATTAAGAACTGTTGCAGACACCCCGTTTTCATTTCTTACATATTGTGGTCACTCGATCTAGCCGGGGTGTTTAGCTTTCGACCCTGTTTATTTGGGTGTCTGTCTTTGTATCTGTTTGCAAGGTTACGAAGAAATACTTGTGTGTGAATTTGGGGAGATAATGATATAAGGTATCCTATATCCGGGGGTTAGGGGAAGCTCTGTTGTCTAGTCCTGGGTAGTGCCATAGCCTCTGTACCATGGTCTTTCACAGTCTTGGGTTAGAGTTCTCTTGCTTGAGAGTACACTCGGGCACACTATTCTATCTAATTTCTCTTCCTCTTGTTTTGTTAAAGTTTTTATAGTTTATATAGGAGATATTTATTTTAATATTCTTAAAATAATTATTTTTTCCATTTTTACGTTCCTCACTGGGCTATTTTTCCCTGTTGGAGCCCCTGGGCTTATAGCATTCTGCTTTTCCATCTAGGGTTGTAGCTTAGCAATTAATAATAATAATCTATGCGTAGGCTATGATATTCCAAAGGACGTGCCACTTGCCCTTCTCATTCAAGATAAGGAAAATTACATTTATTGATATTACTAGTGTACGCGACCCGTCAAAAATTACTTCCAAATGTTTACAGATATGCACACACTCACCTCCTCTCACCAGGGTATGACTACTATCTCTCCCTCTATCCGAGGGATGGGGAGAGTTCATTGTGACTGTAAAGGTATATGTATGTGTGTGTGTGTGTATATATATATATATATATATATATATATATATATGTATGTATGTATATATATACATACATATAGATATATAGATAAATAAATAGACAGACACGTACTCTTTATTATATAGGGAACATAATTATCATTATTAATATTATTATTATCCGAAACGAGAACATATAAATTTCTAACAAACCAAGAAAATAAATCTTCAACTTATATCCAGCTCGCCAAAAGAGTAGGGGAGCCATTGTTGTGCTTAGAGAATACGAGAGAGGGAGGAGAGATTCCCAATTATTTCTTTAGTGGCAAAACAAATCAGTCCACGAAATGAATAGCCAGAATTGTTGGTCTTTTCGGTATGAGTGGAATGCTCCCAGCCAAGGAGTGGAGTGACTTGGGTACAATTATCAGTAAGAAGTTTGTTTTTGCTTCTCTTTTACTTATGGATTTAAATATATTTAGTTTGAATATTCTAACCCGTGATAAGTTGTAAGTAGGTAGATAGGTGAAATAGTCTGAATATTCTAACCCGTGATAAGTTGTAAGTAGGTAGATAGGTGAAATAGTCTGAATATTCTAACCCGTGATAAGTTGTAAGTAGGTAGATAGGTGAAATAGTCTGAATATTCTAACCCGTGATAAGTTGTAAGTAGGTAGATAGGTGAAATAGTCTGAATATTCTAACCCGTGATAAGTTGTAAGTAGGTAGATAGGTGAAATAGTCTGTGATAGTCATGCCGTACTGTTCCCCTTCTTCGTGACTTGTGAAATAACACATTTATGATTGAATCAGGAATCCAATTTCGTGACTTGAGTCCATCTTCTGAGAGAGAGAGAGAGAGAGAGAGAGAGAGAGAGAGAGAGAGAGAGAGAGAGAGAGAGAGAGAGAGAGAATATTGAAACGACCGAGACATCTTTCACTATTATCTGATCATCAAGCGAGACAGAATTAAACGACAGTGATAAGACCTCAAGGGCCCTTCAGATTCAGCTTCTCCTCCTCCTCCTCCTCCTTGATATCGACTCCTATCAGATCCTTGAAATTCCCAGATAGTTCCATTTGTTAGTCACGTTTAAATGTTCCGAACTATAGTCCATTTCTTTTAGCGAGGCAGATTGCACCGACTCGCAGGGGTGTCCTTTTAGCTGGGAAAAGTTTCCTGATCGCTGATTGGTTAGAATTATCTTGTCCAAGCAATCAGCGATCAGGAATCTTTTCCGAGCTAAAAGGGCACCCCAGCTTGGAGCTTCATTGAAAGATTTAATGCATGTATATTATTCTGATATCTTAATAGGGGACAACTTTATTGATAGACACTGTCCATTGCTTCATATACCGTCTAATTACTTGATCTGTGATTGGCTACTGTACGTGAAACTTCAAGAACGTAATCAGGTCAATATGTCATTCTTTTTTATCTTCTTTCCTCCAGTTTCTTCATTCTGTATGTGACATAACTTCTATATTAAATACAATGATCATTATCCAGGATGGAGATGGGAATTTTGGAAGAATCCTGATCTCAAATGACTAGCTAAAGATGAAGAAAGTGAAATGTGTTTATGTTCGTATGTGATATAACGAAATTAGGAAAAAATGTACCTTTGTAAAACACACTTTACATTACACTTATTGATACTTGACTTTCCAAACAATCCCATACCATGGTTAGCTAGATAACTCCCTTCACTATTCTTTTATCCACATATCCTTTCAGCAAAAAAATATCCTAGGGTTCTTTGTAGATTTTAAACTGCAAAAATTTACTATTGTAAATAAATTGGCTTTTTATTTTTCACTGTATTTACATCTAATCGAAGTATTTACAATTTCCATATGTGATGTTTATCATCTCTAATCACTGATTCTCCCTCCCAGAGGGCAGAGGTATTAGATAACATTCTGACCTTCCGATGCCAAGTTTACCCATTCAATAAATCAGCGGTGCCTACCTGGAACGGGAAGTCGAAGGCTCTTTCCATTTACATAATTTCTGTTTCCATTCCACTCCCCTTCCCCTTCCCCTTCCCCTCTCTTCCTCCTTCCCCCCCCCCCCCCCTCCCCGCGCGTTAATGATGGATACCTACAATGCGACCAGTGTCTCTTTGAAACTTAATGCATAGATTACTCATTAAAAGCATTAACGTTGATCACCTGATTCCAGAGAACTTGTCATTGCCCCAAGAGGTGGACGTTCACAGAATCTTAGTTTCTGGATTTAGTCCCAGAAAAAAAAAATTTCAACTTTTTTCCTTAAATTTAAGTGTTCTCCCTTTAAATTGAAGTGTTCTTCCCCTAAATTCAAGTGCTCTTCCCTTAAATTTCCAGGTTCTGCCTTGAAATTTCAAGGTTTTTATATTAAACTTGATTGTTCTTCCCTAAAGTTGAATTGTTCTGCCCTTAAATTTAATTGTTCTTCCCTTGAATTAATTGCTCCTCTTTTAAATGAATTGCCCTTTCCTTAAATTAACTGCTCTTCCCTTAAATTAATTGTTCTTCCCTTAGATTAATTGTTCTTCCCTTAAATTAATTGTTCTTCCCTTACAATAACTGCTCTTCCCTTAAATTAATTGTTCTTCCCTTACAATAACTGTTCTTCCCTTAAATTAATTGTTCTTCCCTTACAATAACTGTTCTTCTCTTAAATTAATTGTTCCTCCCTTACAATAAATGTTCTTCCCTTAAATTAACTGTTCTTCCCTTACAATAACTGCTCTTCCCTTAAATTAATTGTTCCTCCCTTAAATCAATTGTTCTTCCCTTAAATTGTTCATCCCGTAAATTAATTGTTATTCCTTTAGATTAATTGTTCTTCCCTTAAATTAATTGTTCTTCCCTTACAATAACTGCTCTTCCCTTAAATTAATTGTTCTTCCCTTACAATAACTGTTCTTCCCTTAAATTAATTGTTCTTCCCTTACAATAACTGTTCTTCTCTTAAATTAATTGTTCTTCCCTTACAATAACTGTTCTTCCCTTAAATTAATTGTTCTTCCCTTACAATAACTGCTCTTCCCTTAAATTAATTGTTCCTCCCTTAAATCAATTGTTCTTCCCTTAAATTAATTGTTATTCCCTTAGATTAATTGTTCTCCCCATAAATTCCACGACTTGCGTGCATATAGGAGGCTTCGTGGTATGGAATGTGGTAAGGCTTATGACCAGACAATAAAACAAGGACCACTGATAGGTTTCTTTATCTGGCCGTGTGGTGTTCTGATAGGGCTCGACCTGTTTATACTCCCTTCTTTATCAGAATCTCTTCTTTTTTGGGGAGGAATAACATACCACTTTATCGAGTCTGAATATATATATATATATATATATATATATATATATATATATATATATATATATATATATATATATATATATATATAAACAACTACAGCTATTTCTAGACCACTACAGGACAAAGCCTCAGATATCTCAATTCATGTTTGGGGTTAGGCCAGTTTTCATCGCCGCACTGGCCAACTGCAGATTGGTGATGATGGGAGACTTTTGTCTGATCGTTCACAGCAAACCGACCTAGAATGGGTGTCCCTGACAATACAGATTTGCTGATCATGGCGATACATAATGTATCCCCACTAGAAATATATACTGTGTGTGTATATATATATATATATATATATATATATAGATATAGATATATATATATATATATATATATATATATATATATATATAGATATAGATATATATATATATATATATATATATATATATATAATTATATATATAAACACACATATATATATGTATATATATAATATATATATATATATATATATATATTATAATATATATATATAAATTATATATATATATTATATATAATATATATATATATATATATATATATATATTATATATATAATATATATATATATATATATATATATATTATATATATAATATATATATATATATATATATATTATATATATATATATATATATATACATATATATATATCAAAAATTCTAAAAATCATTTGAACAATCCTGTGAAATTACCAATACTCTCTCTCCCATTCACACACACTGCGTGTCTTATTAAATGTCCATCGTTATCAGTAAGGGTAGATTAGCAATCTGTTCTCGAGTGCTCATACCCGATGGCATCTCGGAGTCCTCCTCAGCTGTTGACCCGAATTGGTTGGTCATAAATGGTAGCATTGGCATTGTCTTTCTAAATTGGGTATATTTAATCATGGGACTTTTTTTTATTGTTCCTGCCAGTTTTACTACTCTAGAGAAGGTTCGTTTCCTGTGGTGTGTCATTGGAAAGAATTGTTGGTCTTGTGAGAATTTAAAAAAAAAAGAGAAATAATTGTATGAGAGATATAAGAAGGTAAAATAAGATGGTGTAGGAGAAATGAAAAATTTTAATAAACAGAGTCTTGGGAGGAAATATTTTTTAATCTTTCTGACGTGTCTAGAACTGTTTAAAGCAACACACACACACACACACTGATTAAAGCAATACACACACATATATATGTGTGTATATATATATTAAAGATTATAACGATGTTTATTTTATTTTAATTAAAGAAATATAAAAAAAAATCCTTGGATGAGATATTACTTAGTTTATCAAACCCTTTTAAAAAGCAAATTTTTAATTACATTTAATTACTAATTAACACAATTGATTGTGATAATTAAAACCAACTTCTTTAGATTAAATATCTTTTATTTCACCACGTTGAATTTTTCTAATTCAACTGATATCTGTATGTTAATGAGTGTTGATGTAATTTATACTATTCAGAATTATGATTTAGGTTATAAAAACATTTGGTCATTATAGATAAGAGGTAAATAACTTTTCATGCTAAATGATTTAATTTTAATTTTATATTTGATTATATTTTTGTACATGTAAACTAAAATTGAGTAAGTAATGTCTCAACATATGTATTTGAAAAGTTTATTTGGCAAATTTTATTCTGAAGTGTTGGAATAATAACCAATAGAAAAAAATCTTGATGATGTTAACCTTTTATAATGAGGCTGTAAATAAAATGCCATATTGATCGAAGTTTTAATTTGTTGTATGTCTAATAATTTTATTTCTTTGGGCTTGTAATTTCTTGGCTTGATGGTATTACACTTAATTAATTGAAAGCTCTCTCTCTCTCTCTCTCTCTCTCTCTCTCTCTCTCTCTCTCTCTCTCTCTCTCTCTCTCTCTCTCTCTCTCTCCCAGACGATTTTTCGTAACTTAATAAGTGGTTGGCTAGCTTAGGGCTACAGTATAAAGATTAGCATTACACACTCATAAACACCACTCTTAAGATAGCTCAGATGATTATGATCTCTCTCTCTCTCTCTCTCTCTCTCTCTCTCTCTCTCTCTCTCTCTCTCTCTCTCTCTCTCTCTCTCTCTCTCTCTCTCTCGCATTTGTGTGCAAGTGGTAGTTCTCTCTGCTCACATAGTAGTCCCAGAACGTCACATACCACTATCAAAAAATCAGTTATGGTTATGATGATCAAAGCAATAACCTATGTGTCTGGTTGTTAGTCAATTGCTGTGGAACAAAGCTGCGTTAAACAGAGTAATATAATTATAATAAACGCAAGTAATTAAGATGATATAATTCTACAATATTAATCAAATATGTGCATTTCTATGAGAGGTAGGCAGTACCATGTTTGAATATGAACATAATTTGTAAAAATTTTATGTAAACAAGTGATGATAAACATTTACAGCACTGAAATATGTTTGTCTTTAACACACAAGTTATCTCCCCAGGGAGCTGATTTTCAGAGATAGGGCTCTCTTGAGTTCTAAGCAATGAATAGTGACTATGAGTGAACGGTTCATAAAATACTACATTCATTCTGTATCTGAAATATTCATAATATAAAATGTATAATACCAACAAGCCTAATAGCCAGGCCTTCTCCATCACGAGGCTCAATACTACGCCGTATTCTAGAAGTTTTATTCCAGCTGTTACCAAGTTGTGGAATGATCTTCCTAATCGGGTAGTTGAATCAGTAAAACTTCAAAAGTTCAAAGTTGGAGCAAATGCTTTTTTGTTGACCAGGCGGACATGAGTCTTTTTATAGTTTATATATGACATATTTGTTTTTGATGTTAATAGTTTATATGTGACATGTCTGTTTTGACGTTACTTTTTTTAGAATTATTTATTGTTAATTTGTTCTCTTCATTTATTTATTTCCTTATTTCCTTTCCTCACTGGGCTATTTTTCCCTGTTGGAGCCCCTGGGCTTATAGCATCTTGCTTTTCCAATTAGGCTTGTAGCTTTGATAGTAATAATAATAATAATGTGGTAATTCCATCAGTCACATCTGTAAAAATGTATTTTGTGAATACAGTCCCCTTGTGTCATAGACCAACCATTATCAGTGGTGATGATAACGTTACCCTAATCTCAATTTCTATTATCTTTGTATTTAATCTTGTGGATGTGGTTTAATTGCTCATGTACTGGTGTGGTATGTATACATTATTTCATATGCTAATCTCCCTTATATAATAAAGAACAGGTGACTGGCGCTCTCTCTCTCTCTCTCTCTCTCTCTCTCTCTCTCTCTCTCTCTCTCTCTCTCTCTCTCTCTCTCTCTCTATATATATATATATATATATATATATATATATATATATATATATATCTTGCCAGTCATATAACTACTCGGTCTTTCCTCGTCCTTCGTGTAGGGTGGAGAGTAGGCATACCCTGGTGAGGTTGATTACACTGTGTGCGTGTATCTATGCATATTTATCAAAATAATTATGAGTTATTTTTACGGGTTGCATACACTAGTACTGTATACATACATATACTTACACATTAGTTAAACAATTTTTTTTTATTTTTGTCTCTGGTTATTCCTTTAATATGTTTTATAAACAATTTCGTGTAGTTTTGTTCGTATTTATTGAAGTTATTCTGAAGATTTTCATATAAAGAGAAATTATTACTGGATCTCCGCACCCTACATTCATAGAATATATCACAGCTTCCCTTTTTTACAAGTTATTCAGCATAGTATTTTCTCTCAGCAGTATACATGTGCAGTGGTGATAACAATTTGTTATCAGTTCATAAGTACAATAAAAATCAATTACTGTTAAGGTAATAAATGAATCATATAACTTGATTGGTTAGTTATTATTATTAGCCCAACTACACCATTGGCTAAAAAAACACAAAGTACTATAAGCCCAAAGGCTCCAACAGGGAAAGTAGCCCAGTGAGGAGGGTAAAAGTATCAAGTTCATTTGATAATCAACTTTTATCTAAAACTAATACATGTTACACTTCTTAAAGATGTTATTTTAGCACGAGAATAGAGCTGGTTAATTTACCAAAAGGAAATATTTTACCATATAGACTCGTACAAACACTTTTCCCCATAATCAAAATAATTATTGTTTTATGTTAGATTTTCCGCTTTATGAGGCTAAACGGTAAATAAATTCTCCATAATTATCCTTGACTTGTGCTCTTCTTTTCCATTGTTATCCTTACAATAAGGGGTGGGTGGCCTAGCCATGAATTATAATCTGTCAGAGGCGTTTTATAATCACATGCCCTTGCAGTCATGAACCCCAGTTATTGGTGGTAGGCCTAACCTTCAACTAAAAAGTCCAACTGCAAAGCAACATTTTCCAGTTATGGCAGTGGGCCTAGTATTTTGATAAAAAGCAAAACTGCAAGTCAACAGCAGTCCTTCTAGTCGCTTTCAATGACACGCAGGCCATACGGTGGTAGTATTCTTACAAACCTATCACAGAGCAATATCTTTGCCTTGTGCTCTTCCTCCCTAAATACTCATCAGTTCTTAGTCTTCATTTATCACCTTATTTCTGGTGGCCCATGTGGTAACGTCCCTGACTGGTGAACGCCAGACTGGGGTTCGAGTCCCACTCAAACTCGTTTCTTTGATTGCTGCAACCTCACCATCCTTGTAAGCTGAGGCTGGGGGCTTTAGGGGAGCCTATAGGTCTATCTGCTGAGTCATCAGCAGCCATCACCTGGCCCTCCTTAGTCCTAGCTTGGGTGAAGAGGGGGCTTGGGCACTGATCATATGTATATATGGTCAGTCTCTAGGGCATTGTCATGCATGATGGGGCAATGTCACTGTCCCTTGCCTTTGCTATTCATGAGCGGCCTTTAAACCAAGTGTTTTATATGTACTGCTTTTTTGAGCAGTGGTTCCTTTCTACTTCTGTTCACATGTCAAATCATCTGAAGTCTTGCACATTTGCCTCTTTTCTTATCCAGATGCCTTATATGCCTGCTTCTTTCTAATTTTTAGTTTAAAATTCCAGTTGTACCCTGATCAATTAACATCTTGTAGTCCCACCACTTCGTGTATCTTACTATTGCTCATTTCTGCTACATAGAATAGCAAGGGCCTTGTGTAACTATTATTCAGAAGTTTTTTTTTTATATAAATGGAACATATTTGCAAGTATTCTAGCTATCTCACTTCATTTAATCTTTGGGCCATTGTTCTTATTACCATACTTAAGTGTGTGAATTTAAGGTTCATATATTATAAAATACAATGAAATAGTAAACCGTTTATTACTGTGGTTTATGAGTTCCGTTGCTCATAAGTAAAGATTTTAGCTAGTTTCTGTTGATACTTACAGGATTCAGAGATTGGCTGGCTAGTATTTTAACTCCTTATTTATTTTTATACTTATTTCTACACCATTCTACCAATTACTTGTTTAAAAAGAGACAACCACATGATTAATTTGTAAAAAAGAATATATTATGGGTATATGATGGTCATTACCAGTACATTTTGGTAGAATATGAAACTTTGGTATTGTATGTTGTGATATGTTTTACAATTTTGCGCATCAAATAACAAAAATTTATCTTGAAACCTTCATATTGTATGTCCAATATGTTTTACCCTTTTGCACATCAAATAACAAAGATTTATTTCTCTTTACAGGAGTGTGCTTGAAGCCAAGCAGCTGTTGTTGAGTCAGCAGTGGTGAGGCACAGGCAAAATGTCACACCACAGCGATGAAAATGCCGTCTACACCTCCACAGACTCCTTCTGGGAGGTCAGTATATACTTGGGTCAAAGAATATGTTAGACTTGAAGAAAGTAATCTAGTCATTCTAATTAATCTCTTAAAAACAAATATTGAATAGTTTTAGTATCCTGGTGATATGAAAGTAAGATTATTACCTTTTAGGTGCATAGGTCCTGATAGTGGTATCCAGTTTACACCCATTAAAAGTGTATTACACAGTCACCTATGGAATTTCCATGAAGCCATGAAATAGCATATTATGAGAAAGCACAAGAACTATTTTTGTCATATATTGGATTGTGATTTATTGAATTTGTTTATGCAATATGCTGGCATTCATAATTTTCAAAGCTTTGCTTGTTCATGGGTTATTCATGTTCTGTCTGGTATCTCTCACGATTGGACGGAGCATGTATGCTGATGAATGGGGCAGTTATGATCTTGTGCCATAATCCCATTCATAACATAATCATCATTATTGATGTTTCCATCTAAGTTAGGTCCTTCCTCCTTCTTCTTCTTCTTCTTCTTCTTCTTCTTTTTTTTTTTTTTTTTTTTTTTTTTTTTTTTTTTTTTTTTTTTTTTTGATTGGCTTCCTACTTCTAAAAATGAACCACTTCCCTGATTGTTCTTCGTCCCCCTCTCATTGCATGCAGAAACCATTTCGTACTATTCCGAACATATCGGTGATAGTATGCTTCCAGAGCATTCGAAGCATGAATCTTATCATGAACTTTGTTCACTGATGAGGTACCCTCACTTAACTGAAATTCAGAAATGTCATTTCTCATTTCTGGCCGCATAATCCAGTATCTCGCTAAGGTAACGAAAATGTACTTGCTCCAAGTTCTGTCCCTCCGGTGAAACGGTATCCTTATTCGTTCTTGGTGGTTAACTCTTCATTTAAATGCTGAGCATAAGAAATCCATTACTCCATGTAAATTTTCTCATCCCTGTCTTCTTCATTTGTTAAGAGACCTACCACAGTCTAAAATTTTGGTTTTGTGTTGGGATGTTCCCATAAGCATGATTATGTTTTTAGTAGTTGTTCTGCAAAAGGGTCAGTTGTTGGGGTCACAGTTTTCCGTCCCTTTTGTTATAACTTTTTTTTGTTTTGTCTATCCATTTGTATGTCTGCCCTTTAGTATGCCTGTCATGCTTACCTGTGACCATAACTCCTCTTATACATGGCTGAAGGTACGTATTTCAGTCAAACTTTTCACAGAGGTAGACCATCGTGCAAAGATGTGCATGATTTGAGGTAGTCTATCTCCGTCTATCATTACGTTGGCCACACTTTCTTTATTACAACTTCCACAAGGTTCAAGACATTTCAATCAAATTGGGTAAAAAAATACTAATTATAAATTCCATGAGCACAGAGGGAGATTGTCCTCCTGTCTGTTACTACCCTTGTCATTGCAACTTCTGCCCAGCTGAAGCAGTATTCTGGTTATACCACGTACAATGTATGATCATTTTGCATAATCTGGATGATTTCATTCATTGGAATGCTTTTAACAAGAAGATAGTTCAAAACTGGTAGAATTTGTGCCATGATGATTGGCTCAAGTTTTATACCTAGGAAATGAAGGAATTTTAGCTATTATACTTTTAATGATTTCTAGAATTCATGTTAGGAAACTGAATTGGATACTTTTATGGTCTTTTAATGACATAATTCTAACTATAAAATCAATGTAACATTTTTTAATTGGAAGTTTGTTTTCCATGTCATTGAATTTATGATGTAATAGAATAATTTATGGCTATTTATTTGGTTATTTAAACTTAACAGTTGAGTTGATGGATTAAATTCGTCTAGGCTACATGATGGAGTTAATCAATGAGCATTTATATTTCAATAGAAAAGCCGATAGAATTACCCCTAAATGGTTCTCATCAGCTTTCTGTTTAATTTTAACCCTTTCACAGCCGTTGCTGACTTATTTAAAACTTTAAAAAGGAAACTCTTAAAATCACCCAAACTATAGAAAGCTGGTATTTAATGGAAAGGTTTTATGAAAAGTTTCCAGTAAATATCAACAATCTATACTCATTTTTTTTATGAGGCTCATTTGCGCTGACTCGCAGCGGTGCCCTTTTAGCTCGGAAAAGTTTCCTGCATTCTGATTGGTTAGAATTATCCTGTCCAACCAATCAGCGATCGGGAAACTTTTCCGAGCTAAAAGGGCACCCCTGCGAGTCGGTGCAAATCTGCCTCACTAAAAAGAATTGACTATAGGGTTTGTGTAGTCTTGAGAAAGATTTTGCTACATCAGAAGTATCGGTGAATTCACCGCTGCCACTGAAAGGGTTAAGGGTTTGAGGGTTCGGGTTGTGGTTTTAAATTTTAATACTAAATCTTTAGATATTTGCAATTAGTTTTTGTAATTAAGATATTTAAGTATACAGCAGTAGTACTGTATACATTTAAGATTTTATTGGCATGTTATTGTTTTGGTTCCTTTGAAAAATTAGCATTGAGCTTGGTCTTAAAGAAAGTTTATTTCATTGAATTTATTTAGCCTATCAAGCAGTCATTCTTGCTTCCACATAAATGGAAGAGTTTATTTGAAAAATTAGCTTTAATGCTTAATTTATTTTGTACAAAATATGTTGTCTTTTCTTCATTGTTTTACATTTTTCCTCTTGAATATTTCAGGTGGGAAATTATAAAAGAACTACAAAACGTATAGAAGATGGAAACAGACTGTGTGAAGACCTAATGAAATTAGTCTCCGAGAGAGCGGAGATTGAAAAGATGTATGCCAAGAGTCTAAAAGATTGGGCCAAAAAATGGAATAATACTATAGAGAAGGGTAGGTGTTTTCATCCATGATCATGACTTGACAAAATTAAAGTAAACTTATCATGTTACTAAATTAAATTGATTGTTTTCATATATTCACCTTACATCTAAGTACCTCTATATTTATTTGAACGTTCTATATTAGATAATGTTAAATACTTATAAGAAGTCCTTTTAAAGGTTTAAAGGCTGCTCGTGAATGGCAGAGGCAAGGGACAGTGACATTGCCCTATCAAGCAGGACAGTGCCCTAGAGTCTGACAATATATGCATACGATCAGCACCAAAGCCCCTCTCCACCCAAACTAGGACCAGAGAGGGCCAGGCAATGGATGCTGATGACTCAGCAGATAGACCTAGGTGTAGGTTCCCCAAAACCGCCCCTCCTTGGTGAGGGATGGTGAGGTTGCAGCGACAAAACGGACTAACGAGTTTGAGTGGGACTCGAACACCAGTCTAGTGATCACCAGTCAGGGACATTACCGCACAGGCCACCACAGTCTTCACTGAAGGTGAATAATTCTGATTCCATTTTATTTCCTCTCAGGACCCGAATATGGCACCACTGAGGCAGCTTGGAAAGGAGTGCTAATGGAGGCTGAACAGAGGTGTGATCTGCACATGCGTGTACGAGAAAATCTTATCAATGAAGTTCATAGTAATGTTAAGCAGTGGCAAAGGGATAATTACCACAAGGTAAGAGGAGCATGATTTTTTTTATGAATATATTATACAATAGTACTGTATGTATACTGTAATATGATTATGTCCGATATATTTCACACTTATAATGGCTGATGGTATTTTTAGGCCCAACGTACTGTAAATGGCTTGTGTTGGGTATTAAGTAAGCCTCTTATATGTAAGAACAGTATTTTGTTTTAATTTTTTCCTTAACTGTATCAGGCAGTCTTGAAAGTAAAATTTTAAAGAAATTATTAATGGCAAACCAATATTTTGAACCGAGTTTTACATGAATGAAAATACAATACTGAAGAACAGTGAATGAAATCAAAAGAATGAATTTGGTATAAACTCTTTCTGCTTGTTCACTTTACAGTCTATGATGGGTCAACTAAAAGAAAAGAAGGACATCGAAGATATGTTTAAAAAGGCTCAGAAACCTTGGGCCAAGCTTTTAGAAAAGGTGAACAAACAAAGAGCCGACTACCACAACGCTTGCAAAAACGAAAGGTCGGCCCAGAATCAGGAAAGAAACGCTGGTGGCGATTCGTCGCTTTCTCCGGACCAGGTAAGATTGTGATTCCGAGAAAATTTCTCTCCTCTCTCTTCCTTTGGAAGTTTTTAAATTAGGTCTCTAGATATGCATGATTAGGTTTTCTTCTATATAAAGACTATTTTTATTTATATGTGTGATTTAGTGTTTTAGGAATATAGGAGATAGTTGGTGCTTTCGTCTTGTCACAGCTTGGAAGGCAAATCAAATTTGCTATTACACAACCTATGCAATGTAAATTTTCTTATCTTTTGAGAACTTAATTTTCTGATATTCCCTCAATAGTTATTGTTTTTATGATAGGGTGCATTGGAGAAAGTATATAGAGTTATATCAAAGAATGGCAGGAAATTTTAATCTCATTTCAGGTTAGCAACAGTTATTTTAAGCTGTTTTCTAGCCATCCATAAGGCTTTGTGTAAATTGTATAGATACCTGGTTTTGATCTACAGAATATTTTAAAGAAAGAGGGTGAATGTTTTACTTTAAAAAAAAAATAAATCATTGTTTCTTAAGTACATGGGGTAAAACATTTATATTATTTGTTCAAACTGTAAATAGAAATTTTTAGTGAACGCCACCTTGTAGTAACGGGGGATTTTGAGGAGGGAGAAGTCTAATTGGAGAGGGATCTCTGGTAGTGGTATCACTCGCCCCAGTTTTAATACCAACACCCTTTAGGGGTGAGCGAGCTGGATATATTCCTAGCATTCCATGCAACTTTTTTCTCTGGTATATTTAGCAGTATTTATACCTTTGAAATGGTGCTTTAAGGAGCATTTCACGGAGCGACACAGGTCCCTCGCCCAGAAATAGATTTTTCCTTCGTCAAAATACCTTTTATAACTTATATTTCCCATTAGTACTCAGTCCACCTAATGGATTTTGACCTATTATTATTGTATCTGAACAAATGGAAAACAAAGACAACATGTCTGCAATAGCACCTTCTCCATTGCTGGTATGTCTTGAGATACCTTGAATTTACAATATACTATAGTTTGATAAGGGTGGGAGGGGCATTCTTAGTATGAAGCTTTTTTCTTCAAACATTTCTGTACTCAAAAATATCCTACAACTGTTTTCAGGTAAATCCAAAATTATTTTAACCAGAAGTTCATAGAAAATTGCTGATGTTTATGTATTGCCTGTATGTAAGTTGATGTACTGAGAAAGAATGTAGCTTATTTTTTATTTTGAAAGAAATAAAGATATTTTTCTTATTTGGGAGGATATTCTTTAAATTTTTTTTCGGCTTTGTAGCAACTTGTGCACAGCATCCGTCCAGATAAGATTTGCATACTGTACGTGTGTTGACGTACTTCACTATAGCAGTTGGTTCTCAACCCTTTTACCCCCAGGCTATTTGGAAATTTCCAACCCTTAACCCCCATGGGTTAATTTTTTTCAATCACATTTTGCAGTATATTTTTTTAAATTGCTCTAACAGCCTTAATTTTCGTCATAGAGAGGTCAGGTTGGTCTCATTCTCTTGGAAAATGCCTGAAGTTTCTCAAATATTCATAAAAAATATGCAAAAAAAACAATTTAAATAGCAGTTTTTTGCAAGGACGTACCGGTACGTCCATGGGGGTAAAGGGATGTGTTTTGTGAAACATACCAGTACGTCCTTTGGGGGTAAAGGGGTTAACACACTGTCAATCCAGACCTAGTGTAACTGTAAACGCGAAAAAAAAATGTGCGCATGAACTTCAATTCGTACCCAAGGGATGTAACAGAGTGGTGCTGTATGTCATTATTACAGCAAAAATACCCAAAATGGCAATTGTTCCGTAACCGAAATACAAACCACGCTATTTACAAAGGGTTACCTTTTAGCGTAGCTGAAATGGCAAGCCATTAGAATTTAACGAGGGTGTATTACCCCCGCGCTAGTTAGCGGGGGGTAGGGGAGTGGTAGCTAGCTACTCCTCCTCCCCCTCACACACAGGTGAATACTCACTTTCACTTTTGGCTCGGACTGTGACAGACGTCTCTGTCTTGGTCCTCTCTTGGCAGCCATTGTTTGTTTTGTCTTTACTTAATCGCTTACTTTTCATTTACTCAATATATATGTAAACATGTTTTCATGTTTGTATATATATTTGAGTATAGAAATAAGTAAGTTTCCTTTTCAGATTTGTGTGTGTAGTGTACGATATCTACGTGGAGTCCTCGGCAGTTAGGCCACCACGGCGTAATTTTATGGGTGGCGATCGAGTTTGACTTATGTCTTTCTCTCTCTCTCTCTTGAGGTCGTTCACCCTTTTACTACGTGTTACTACGCCCTTGTAGCTTCCTTTCCGTGTGGGGGGGTTGCTACGCCGTACGTTTGTCTCAATTAGTTATGAATCTAATTGTAGTTGTTTTTTGTTTTTCAGCTTGTAGAACGATTCCTTTCGGGGTTTTCGTTCTTTCTTTAGTGTTCATTCATTTTTAAATTACATAATTACATAGTTACATAATTATAATTGTTATAATTCTGTTTTGGTTACAGCTCTCCTTCCGTGAGTGTAAGTGGTTGTGAGGGCACGTGCCTGTTGTGTAATTCTTGTTCCTTTCCCTCGGGATTCCTCTTCGGAGCCTTCCCGGGGGAATGAATGTGTACTAATATTATTTGTTTTATTTTTTTACAGTTACCGATCTAGTTCGTTTCTGTAATATGGCAACGGTGTGAGCTGTCTCTTGAGTCCTGGGGATTCGGCTGTTGCTGCCTCCCCCCTTGTATTTTCGTCAGGGGCGTGTCTCCTTCTACTGGTAGTACTCCCGTGACGACGGACAGCTCTCCAGTTCATTTTAGAACTCTCAGGAGGCTTGCCTCCTTGGGCGGGTAACTTTCCTTCCGAGGGAAGTTTTTCCTGTCCAGGCTTGAGTTTTTCCCCTTTTGGGGGGTTCTTCTCTTGCCTTTTTTTCGTGCGACTATGCTCTTGGTGCTGAGCGGTCGCACCTGCAGTTTCGCTCAAGGGGCTGGGCAACTGCAGGAGCTCCTCTTCGGAGGATTGCTCCTTTTAGGTCACTGGCTGACCAGTCTCTTCCACGAAGTGTTTCTCTTTCGTTCGCGAGAGAGTACACTCATAGAGACTCGTCTTCGGAGGTTTCTTCTGTTGCTGTTGCTGTTGGCCTCCCTCGCCGTAAGGCCCACCGTCTGCCTCGTCGTAAGGGCCTCTCATCTCCCTATAAGGGTGCTTGAGGCGCCTTTTTGGATCTCCGTTTGCAGCCTACAACTCCTTTTTCTCGATCTTCCGCCTTGGTGCAGATGGACAGCAGTCTGATCTCGTCTTCCGACGGGCAACGGTCTTCCCGACGGACAGCGGTCTTCCGACGGACATCAGTCTCCCGGCGGACAACGATCCCTTCGGGGCAAAGGGTTGCCCCCACGGGGGTTCTTCCCTTGCGTGTCAGGGTTTCCCTGCGCGCCCTTCTGCTGTGTTCTCTCCTGCTCCTGCTCAGTGTTAGCACACAGGCGCTCTTCTGCTCATCAGCGCTCTCCTGTTCGTCAGCGCTTTCAAGATGATCATCCCTGCTGTTCCTGTTGGTTCCTGTTACGCGCCCTGTGCGCCCACGTTCGCCCTCGCGATCTAGAACTTCGGTTCAGGTCGGGGTCAAGGACTCTTCTTCTATGCGCAGGCTTCCACGCGTAGCCTTCTGCTCGTCAGCGATCATCAGCTCGCCAGTGATCATCAGCTCGTCAGCAATCATCAGCTCGCCAGCGATCATCAGCTCGCCAGCGATCATCAGCTCGCCAGCGATCATCAGCTCGCCAGCGATCACCTGTCTCTCGGCGATCTTCGGATCGCCCGCGTGTGTTACAGCCGGCACGCCAACGTTCTCCAACACTTCTGAAGGAACATGGTTCGCCAGCTACTAGCTCACCTGCGCATGCTGATCGCCATCGCGCGACCCTCGACTGCGGATGCTGATCGCCATCGCGCGACCCTCGACTGCGGATGCTGATCGCCATCGCGCGACCCTCGACTGCGGATGCTGATCGCCATCGCGCGACCCTCGACTGCGGGTGCTGATCGCCATCGCGCGACCCTCAACTGCGGATGCTGATCGCCATCGCGCAACCCTCAACTGCGGGTGCTGATCGCCATCGCGCGACCCTCAACTGCGGATGCTGATCGCCATCGCGCGACCGCACACCTGCGGATGCTGATCACCATCGCTCGACCCTGCGCATGCTGATAACCATCGCGCGACCCTCAACTGCGGATGCTGTTCGCCATCGCGCGATCGCCCACCTGCAGATACTGCTCGCCATCGCGCGACCGCCCACCTGCGCATGCTGATCGCCATCGCGCGATCTTGGCATGCTGATCACCATCGCGCGACCCTGCGCATACTGATCACCATCGCGCGACCGCCCACCTGCGCATGCTGATCGCCATCGCGCAACCCTGGCATGCTGATCACCATCGCGCGACCCTGCGCATACTGATCACCATCGCGCGACCCTGCGCATGCTGATCACCATCGCGCGACCCTGGGCATGCTGATCACCATCGCGCGACCCGGCGCATGCTGATAACCATCGCGCGATCGCCCTCCTGCACATGCTGCTCGCGATCGCTCACCTTTGCATACTGCTCGCCAACGCACGATCGCTCACCTGCGCATGCTGCTCGACCATTGCGTCGGCATAACACAACGCGCCATCGCCAACCTGCGCGTTAGCACTCACCAGCTCACCACCGATCGCTTGTTGATCCATATCGCCAGCGGTCTTCCTCGCCCACGCGGCAGCGCGTTTCCTCGCCATCGCGCTAACGCTTGCGTTCGCCGCCTCGGACTCGCTTTCATCCACCTGCCCACCCTCACGACCGCTTGCCTGTGCGCCCGCGCGACCGCTCGCCTGCGCGCCCACACGCCCACGTGCCTGCACGTCTACGCTCATGCGCGTCCGCGCCCATGCTCTCTAATGTTCGCCCACGCGCGAACCAACAGTTTTTCCATCGCGCGGACGGATGGTGTTCCGTCGCGCGAACCTACAGTGTTTCTTCGCACAAACGTCGGCTTATTTCTTGCAGTATCCATTGCTCGTCTATGGGTTATCGCTCGCCGACCACCAGCTCGCCCTCCTCCTGCGCTGCTTCGCTCACCTTCGTTTGCGTTACCGCGCATGGACGCTTCCACGTTCGCCCACGCGAAAATCTTTGAATTTCCGTCGCGCGAGCTCCAGGGCGATTGCGACCACGATTCCCAATGGGGTTTTCGCAGCATGGCCAGCCTGGCGAGTTCTTCTGGAGCATATTTCCAGAACACGGCCTCACCCTGTAAACGCAGAGCATGGCACTTGCAAGAATAGGAGAAACTTAAGGGAGATATGAGCAACACTCCTCATTCCTGAACCTGGGTTAGCCCTTCCCCGTCATTCCCTGGAAGGATTTTTGGCGGGGGTGCTTTCCGTTCGAGATTTCTCCTTCGGACAAGGGGTGACTGCTTACCTCTTCCTCTGGGAGCTTACCAGGTTCTTTCCCTCCTCGGTTACGGCCCGAGGTTTGGTTCAAGGAAGCTACAGGAAGATCAGGGGTACTTTCCTCCTCTCGAGCTCAGGCACCTTGGCCTTTCGTCGTTAAGTATCTAACTTGCGGACAAGCTCGATGTACCATCTGGACGCGCTGACTGAGGGCTTCCTTCGGGTGTCTCATCTGTGGAGGTCGACGACCTCAGACACCCTTCCATCCTTGAGAAGAGTTTGTTTGTGCCCAAGGACAGAGACTTAGACAGCTGCTGTGCGGAGGAAATCGACTTCCGGTTTCACCCCTCCAAGGCGCTTTCTTCCAGACTCTGCAGGGCTCCAGCGCCCTTTTCTTTCAACCACGTCGGCCTAAGTTATCGGCTACGACAACTGGGACAAGGTGTCCAATTGCAGTTTCCTCCTGTCAAGAACAGATGGCACGGGAGACTCCCCCGGGGGGGCATAGTCCTAAAAAGAGTTCACGAACTCTAGGATTGCAAGTTTTTCGCTGGGAGGTTGCTTAAGGTTACTCATCCGAATGACAGCTTCCCGATGCCCATTCCCGCACAATCTCTGTGATTAGCCAAGGATATCGCGCCTGCCGTCTCTGTCAGCGAATTCAGTGTCTCTGAACCTCTATGCCATAGCGTCAGCAGAGTTGCCCGGTTGGGCAGAATGATCCATACCTTAGGCGAAGGTCTTCCTTAGGATCATCGACGGCTTCACCCCCGGCCCCCTCAGTCGATCCTTTCTTGTAAGGAAGGAACTGAGAGGGGATGTCCGTAGTAGACCTCTCAGCCCTGATCAAGTTTGTGGAACAAACTTCGGCTAGCGTAGACCAGCAGAATCGATCAGACTGGTAACGAGGCGACAGGACTCCTTAAACCCTGGATCGGAAGGACGGGTACTTTCAGTTTCCATTCCATCCATCTTCCAGGGTGCTCGTCGAATTCAGCCTAGACTGCAAGTATTCCTGCATATGATGCAGTGTGGCTATCCCGCCGTGGCATAGCAGGTTTGTTTCCCCAGAGAACTCTCCCTGCCTTCCTCTTGGCCGCTCAGGTGCAGGCTTCCGCCTCCTCTGCTGTTTGGAGGGCTGGTCAACTCCGGTAGGCTCGGGTTCGACCTTCTTCAGCGCCGGGACAAGCTTCCGGATGCTTGCCATGAGTGTGGGCTCATGGTATTTTGCTTGGAGCCTTCTCTTCCTCTGCCTCAACATCTGGAGTATCTGGCCATGATATTGAGTCAACGGCCTTACCACGTTGGAAACCCCGCTTCTCGTCCGTCCAGCGAGGTTAAGCAACGTCGGTACTTGGATGGGTGACCACCTGGGGACGCCAGATTCTGTTACCACATCCTCCGAGCCTTCCTTTCGGTTGACTGTGGCAAGACTGAGGAGAGTCGCAGTACCTGTTCTCAGTCAAGCAGAGCTTTCAGCCCTACCTTGGAACGTTTCCTAGTTCTCCGTTCCTCATTGACCCTTCTATAGTCCGAACGGTCGCCTCAGGATAAGTTCCATGTGGGGCGATCCAAGTTCCGGTGGCTTCAGGCAATGTTTAACCGGACTCCCTGGCCCTATGGGACCAGCGGAACTATTAGACCTGCAATGGGTGTTGACCTATGGAGCCTCTTGATGGTAGTGGATATTCTCGTCCTTTCCCCACATTCTTGATGCGGTTCTCGGACTCGTCAAAGGAAAGGGGGGGGGGGGGGGCATGTTCCGGTACAGGCCTATGGTCAAGACCTGAAGGATACCTCTCCATCATTCAGGCAGGCTTAGGGGCCTTAGTCTGGCCCCTCTACAGATCCTACAGCTCCTGCCGAGTCGCCCCGTGCGCGTCGACTTCATGATTCTGGCGTATTCTAACCAGCAGGGGACACATTTTCACACCTTCACATCTTGCAGTAGAGATACCGGGATGATTGAGATTCTCTCAATACCACCATCGGCTCTCTCATTCCAGGCAGGGGAATGTTCTCTCAGACTATCCGAGCAGAGCCTCGTAGAGAGAGTGTACCTGGGGGTCTTTGACCTTGGGTAACCAGCAAGTGCTGGTCTGGGGGACCTGATCGCGACAGCTTGGAACCTCAAGCTTCCACTATTCTTCCCCCCAGTCTCAGACCCCGAGACTCTGGCAAGATGCATTCCAGTGATGGTGGGACAACTTCGACGCCTGCGTCTTCCCTCCTTTTTGTCTGTGGACAATGGGTCTCAACAAGACCAGGTTGTCTGTCAACCTTTCAATGGGAGAGCTACAGTGGGACTATGTGCAGAACGGTTTCTGGACCCTCTGCTTCCCCTGACGGAACTCCCGGGAGAGCTTCTCCCACGGCGCAGACTACTCAAGCAACCACACTGCGACATCTCTCCCGAACCGGGGCGTCGCTTCGGCTTCATGCCTGGAGACACTACGCTTCCTCCTCAAGAAGAGACAACCCGCTACAGTCGCGGTACGGAGGTCGCGTCATCTGCGATAGTCATCCACAGGGGTCTCCCAGGCAAAGTGAAGAGTCTAAGGTGGTTGGTGCCGTGGGAGATATACCTCTTCCCTTGAGGCCTCTTCTCCAGCAATAACGGTCTTATTGCCTTTCGGCGGGAGGAAACTCCTTTCCGCTCTCAGCAATGAAGCCTGTCGCTCAGCCTTTCCCTGACCTTCAGGCTTAAAGGAATAACTTTTTCCTGCCCGCTGGATCTATCCTCGCTCATGCGAAGCTACGATCGTCCCTGCCCTAGTCGGAGGAAGACCTCCAACTTGGAGCATGGCTCGGACTTTTAGTCCTTTAAGAGATCTTCTCAAGACCCTTTACGACAGGCCTCGGATTGTATTCCGCCTTGGGTCTCCTGCTCACTCTGGCCACGGCCAGTGTGTAAGCAATCTTCTTGGTCTCTTACGACTCCCCCCTTTCTAAGGAAGAGGGGAAGGCAACATTCAGGCTCGCTCCTGAGTTGTTGGCTAGACTCAGAATCTGGGGGTCCCGGCCCTTCAGTCCGATTCTTTCAAGATTTCGAGTCTCCATTCTGTATCTGATGTCCCAAGACCTTCTCTTTCTTGCCAGTAAAGGAATCGAGAGGTTAGCGCTGGGAACAGCTGCAGTTTGTCCTCAGTTGCAGCCGATTTGGGAGCACAAGGAGGACATGGGGGGAGAGTCACCAGTATACCTCTTCAGCCCGGACTCAAGGACATTCATCTCGACCTGTCTCCAGACCCTCCCCCGTCACGTCGCCCTACAGCACGATGTTGGATACATCGCAACGTCCCTCGCCTTCGAGTAATACTACTCTGTGACGCAGGTGCTACAAGCTGGAGTCTGGAAGCGTCTAATGACCTTTGCAGCCCGCTTCCTGCAGGGCGTGACCCACAGGAGTCTCGATACGTTTTCTATCGCTCTGTGGTGGCTACACAACAGCTGGTCTAACCTCAGGCTCCTTTTTGGACAGGTAGCAGAAGGTTGAGGGCATTGTTATCAGGTTTTAGTCTGCATGAACGAAAGAAGTATGTCTGGCCCTTACTTCTTTCTTCATCATCCCCTCTACGGGGAAGCAGCATCCTGGTCTCTGCATAGCTGACCTCGAACCTCTGCAGGTAAACCATGCTTCCTTGTGTTCCGAGTATTGAGTCAATACTGTCGCGTCCCCCATACCCTGACGAGGTGGTATTGGGAACGTCCTAACCCAGAGTTCCTTCTGGAACTCCAGGTCAACTGCCTAGGACGGGTCACACTTCTTCCTTCACACACAAGCTTACGTAGGCCACATGGTTCCTTGCGGAGCAAGGAACTTGTGAGGTGCAGGGACTCCTTTTCTCGAGTGCGACTCACTCGGATTCTGAGTCCCCGGGTAAAGCCAAAGCCAGTATGGCTGGGGACTTTCCACCCTTCCTAAGGGGTAAGTCACCCTTTGTAAATAGCGTGGTTTGTATTTCGGTTACGGAACAAATGACAAATTCGAAGATAATTTGTATTTTTCCTAACCATACAAACCTTAGCTATTTACACATATTTGCCCGCCAGCCCTGTCCCCCAAGACAAGTCCTACCTCTAAGTGAAAGTGAGTATTCACCTGTGTGTGAGGGGGAGGAGGGGTAGCTAGCTACCACTCCCCTACCCCCCGCTAACTAGCGCGGGGGTAATACACCCTCGTTAAATTCTAATGGCTCGCCATTTCAGCTACGCTAAAAGGTAACCCTTTGTAAATAGCTAAGGTTTGTATGGTTAGGAAAAATACAAATTATCTTCGAATTTGTCATATTTGTTACGAGGCCCCTCGGACAATCTTAATTAGCAAAACGAGAACCTTGAAAATGAACAGCCCATTAGTTCAATTATGTTTCTTTTGGTTCTGGTGCGATTTGAACTTGGCCATAGCGTCGCACGTGGGCTGTGGTGTGATACACTTAACCTCAATAGCATTAACAAAATTGTTTTCTATATTGTCACATTTTGATTACTGTACTTATTGGTTCTCGTCTTCCACCATAATGATAATTAATGTTTTTTCTTTTTTTTGCTCATAGCTGTACAGTATAGATATGTATATTGCATGTGTGTGCACATGGAATACAGTATACACATACAGTCTCCTGGACATGTAATATCTATACTTTGTTTTTCTCATCTGTGCATTTTTTTTATAGGTATCTGATAACATCTTTAGTTTCAGCAAGAGTGGAATCACTACCCATATTTTGTTATTACTACTTTGAGGATTTTAAAATCCTTTTTCATTTTATTCCTTAGGTTCTAATTAATTTTCTATCTAAACTAATTTCAAGAATTATTTCTCGTTCTCTACCTTTGATACGATTGAAAACGCAAAGCATCCTAATTGAAAGTATTTTCTTCCTTTTGTTCTCTCCTCATTTACAGTACCCGGATTATAAGACAAACAGCATAATCATTATGGTAGGCTTTGGCTAATGCTCAGTGTGTCCCATTTTTGTTTTTCTCTGTATCCCCCTTTTAAGAAATTACTAATTATTTAGTGATGCCGTCATTAAATTTATCCTTTTAAAAGGTAAAATTTCGTATGTTTAGAATTGTTTGGAGTCAGATAGAAGTATATAAAGTATCTGTTTGAGTTAAATGTTTAATTGGTTTCATTGTTGAATTATCGTTTAAGTTATATTGATTTCTCTCATTCTGATTTGCTGTCCAGTCTCTGTATATGTTGAATACTAGTGGGGTTGACAATTTTATGTAGAGATAATGTTATTTAAGAACATTTGCTTAAAGAAACTTCTATGAACTGTTGCTCTTGTAGAAATGAGAAGGTTTTATATATGCAAAAAGAAGCATTAAGTCAATATTTAATATAATATATGTATCTAAAGTGTTAGGTTACTAAATGTTTTTTATGGGTATTATCAAGATAACTTGCATGTCTATAAACGTACTATTTCGTAAGTTTGACGATACTAAACCTTCACTCAACTGCCTGACACAGATTTTGGGTGGTTTCTGTCATTCTTGACATGAGCAGCATTCTGTAATAATCCTTCTTAACAGTTTCTCCAAAGAGATCGTCATTTGTTAGGTGAACAGTTTCCATGGGTTTGAAGTTTTAAGTGTTTGCATGATGATAACCTTGTTTATTGATGACTGTTTTCCCCCTTTTTTTTGTCTTAGAGGTCCCAGTTGGTAAGTCAGATAAAAAGTTAATGTGGAATTAGATATGCTTATTTTGTTGATAATGTATTTGATGCATAATGTTATTTGCTATTTATATACCTGAAAGTTTACAGTAATGGCTATTTCTTCTTTGGTTGAGAGTAAGCGAATTTCAGGTGTACAGTTTTGTGTAGGTGTTTTATTTGGTAAAATCTTGTAAATGATAGTTAACTACGGCCAGGAGACCCTTTTTAAGTTTGAACGTAATTTTTCGATATTTGAGAAATGGCATTCTTCATAACAGACAAAATTTTTCTTTTGGATAAAAAGGGGGGATGAATTTATAAATCCATATTTGAAGCTAGTGCATGGGACTGAGACTGCATAACTTTGAATTCGTGGAAATACTTTGAAAATTATAAACTTCATCACTAAGATATTTTAACTGGATTACATGTATTAGTTGATTTCAAGTAAATTAGTTGAATGCCATAAAATATTACACTGAGCCATGCATAGCATGAAGTTCTACCAAACTATCCATGTGTTCTGCACCTAATTTTCTGGTTACTTCCACTTATTACCAAAAATATGTTAATAAGGGCTTTAGACTTGGATGGGATGAAGTTATGTTTTGTTCTTACTGACTGTGATGCAAGATTTTTTTTGTATAATCAAATACCGTACTTGTCGACCAGTATGTTGTAATGGAAATTTTAAATAATACCTAAGCTTCCTTTTGAAAATGCAGTTTTGGTAACACTGTAAAGTAAATATAGTACAGTAAAAGTATGTTTATGTGGAACCCAATATCTTGGAAAACCTTTCTTTTTGGGCATATTACATCAATAATCCCATTCCGACAATTCTCTAATTACGACTAGAAAAAGGTTTGGAACGAAATTTTTGGATGGTTAACCTATTTCATCTTGTTCAGCTTGCAGGAAGATACTTGCTTGATAATTCAAAGTCGGTGATATTACAAGATAAAATTTTGGCATCCACCATGATGTTCAGTAACTACTCTCCACCATCTGAAAGGGGAATGCAGTAGTTCAGTACTGTAGATGAAACAAATTTATCGCTTTTATGAACCTTGGGTGACTTACGGATGTAAATTTTCGAAGTGATTATCGTGTGGTAGACGTTGACTTTACTATTCACACTGACAATGTTGACAAACTAAAAAATTTTTAGTGCTATTGTATCTTTGCTCTAGAATATATTTTAAAGGTGGGAAACATATTGGAAGTGAAGAGGAGAGACTTAAGAGGTTGCCAGAAAAGGGCTTAAAGCAATAGAATTGTTATGAAAAGTCAAGTAGATGCTAATGTTTACCAGCAAGTTTTATGTAGGGATACTAGATAAGCTCAACTGTGCTTTTGATATCGGTACCACCATTCGTTTGTATTTGTGACTTAGGGAATTTCAACTATGAGAAAAAACAAGAAAAAAAAGTCAAAGTTAACCTAGGTGGACTAAGTTAACTACACGAGGGGCTTACTATACAACATGCCAAAGGAAATGCTAGATCAGTTCCTCTTGTCAGAGAGAAAGCCAAATAGTTATACAGTATAAAGAAACAAAAATCATCAGGGAATTATGTTGTTGGACATATTGGTCGAGTTACATCTTTAAAAAGGTCACCTTAATCATGATCTGAAATTTACCTTCAAGTACAATATTTGATGATACAGGCTTATTATATAGGGGTATCTTTGACAGAGCTTTGACTGGAAGAGGCTGTTAAAGATTTGAAAAGAACTGGAAGATCGTATTTTGAGTTTTAACGAGAGTATGATCCATAAACTCTTAGCATGGAGTGGTAGAAAACTAGTCTGAACATTTGAAAATGGCTAAAATATTCAAATTGTTTAAAAAACAATAACTTGTGGAAGTAATTTAGTGACAGTAATTTCAGAACACATGGAGTTTGTTACACACTAACTGAAGCTATTCTATAAGATAGGATTGTTTTATGTTTAGTGTACAGCCGTAACTATTTTGTAGAAATTTACAGTAATTTATTTAGATTGGATAAAGATTTGAATAACATTTGTAGCGAACTGATTCATCCTATTAGTTGACAGTAGTTATGTTGTTGTTTTGTGCGATTTTAGAGTCCAGACTTATTGCTTGTATAATCTTGGATAAAACTGGGTAATGGTAACATTGGCGCTGAAACTTGTTACCGGTATATATTTTTGTTTACCTACTCAGGGTATATCACCTTTATTTAGATTTAAATTCTTGTAAGTATGAATAGAGTTTTAACTATTTTGATGTGGTAATGACAATTATTGTTTATAGAACACAATTTCTTCTAACTTCAACATCCAGTCAGTTATGTACTTATTTTATAATTAGTTTATAATTTGTTTATATTTGGGTAGATGAAGCACCTTTTACTTAAATTTTAGAAGGCAGTGCTCATTACCCAATCTAAACAGCACACCGCTAGCTTCTTCAAAAGAGAAACTTTAGAATAAATTGCTATTCTTTTCCCCCTCTGGTGTGAACAGCACAACAATATGAAGGTATGAATGAAATGTTGTGCGAGTGAATGGTAGCTCACTCCTTGTTTTATTTTTGTGAATGAAACCTCACTCTTATTCTTCCAACTACTTCATTTTATCCCATCGCCATATTAATGTGTGAATGGCCCAAACATTTCTTAAAACTTGTTTAATGGTTTAGAACTAAATTATCTGTCTTAATGTATGTCAAAACTCAGTCTTAAAGTCCTATACATTTGAAGCAGAGTTAAAGTGTAGAACTTGTATTTATTTATAGGAAGTTTTGGGGGATTTTTCTGTCTTAAGTAGAAAAATTGCATCCAGATTTTCTCTTTGTATTTGTAGAGTTCATTATAGGTATAGTACTGAGATTAGCAATGTTTGTATCATTTCACTCTTATGTCTGTGGATGACCTTCACATCTACTTTGTAGTACTGAGTTTAGGAAGCAGATTGAATATTGCCATAAGCATGGATTAAGAATTTGTTGTGGGCATTGAATATCTCATCACAGACTCAGACGTGCGGGTGAAATTTCATGTACTTAAAGGCTAAGGATTTTTGTCTCTTGTACTCGCATTTCTATGTGGGTTTCCCTTTTCATAGGTTGATGAATATTTTGTTTTTACAACTTGAAATGCAGTACACTTGCTCAGTGCTGTATATAATAATGCCAGATGATTGACATGATGATGAGATATTTAGTGAATCTTATTAAAATGGAGTAACTGGTTTCCAGACTACAATATTTTCTGCTATACATAATGCTGTAGTTACGACCTGAAGATACTCTTGGTTTATATAATTGACAAGGTTCTGAAACTAGTTTTTCCCTTGTAAGATATTTTTAAAACTACTAAATAAGAAAAATTGGAGAATTTTAGTTACTGTACGTTCTTTTACAAGTATCTCCCATCCATTGTACCTACTAATTGTCTAGCCCTATTTATTGTATATCTATATAAACAATTATGTAATAGTTCATAAATATTCAATTATCGTTTTATACTGTACAGTAAACTACTGCAGTATGACTTTTGAAGCATTTACAAAATTTTTAATTCAGAAACGTTTTAGGTAAATTCATATAATTTACATCAGTAAATCTGTAACGTTAACTTAGCGCTGATTTCCATGATTGCATCATTATTTGTATTCTGGAAACTAATTGCAGATAAGGCTTACTAGTGTGCATGGATGCTGAATTGATAATGCAAGGAATAATTATTTTATTCTGTACCTATTTGCAATGCTTGTACTTTTTGCCCATTTCTAATAACTTTCGTTGGAAGATTGAAATTTTATTCTGTTTTTGTTCCTTTATTTGTTAAATATGTTTTTTAGTTTATTTCTCCCAAACAGATAGTATATTTGGACTTATAACATTTTGCATTGTTTGGATTTTTTTTTAAATATTCTAGTTAGATACTGAATACAGTACATCTTCATTAGCTTGAGAAACTTCATTTCAGTGTTGCAAATAATTAATTACATTTAAAGGTGAAAAAATATGTTATGGCAAATAAATATTTTGGTATGAATGATTTTTATTAAATATAGCATGACAAGTATGATTAATTTTTGCCATTGATAGTTGTAGTATAGTATTTTGTTTTAACCATAAGCTTTTAATTGATTCTCAGATTGCCCGAATGGCTGTATTTATTTTCCTAAAGGCTTTTGTATTTTCTTTGAAATTAAGCTGAAATTTGTTGACATGTTTTCTGCTGGAGGAATGTTTAATTCTTTGGTTTGTAAATATGAAATTTACAGTAAAATGAAGACCTGTTTTACCAGTGTAAAATGGTTTTCATTATTGGTTACGAATATAGAAGGAATTTGTCATTTTTTTTTTTTCATTGAACTTTTATCTCTTGAATGGCCACTCATCTTTGTATATTTTTGAGAAAAAAAAATTCTTGTCTATTACTCTGTATTCTTTGCAGTACTGTATATTGATACAGTAGCTATAGTCAATTTTTTTTATTGAGGTGCACCTGCACTGACTAGCAGCGGTACCCTTTTAGCTCGGAAAAGTATCCTGCTATCTGATTGGTTAGAATTATCTTGTCCAACCAATCAACTAAATGGAAACTTTTCCGAGCTAAAAGGGCACCCCTGCGAGTCGGTGCAAATCTGCCCTACTAAAAAGAATTGACTATAGTGGTTTACTTATATTTTACACGAGTCGGTTGTCTACTGCTTTACACTTTCAATTCATCAATTATAGTAGCTGGTATAAATGTACATTTTTTGAAGTTCTTGTAAAGTACTGAAAATGTTTTTAGTTTGTTTTACTTGAACTAATCTAAAACAATTTTATGTATTATTAATCTAAATTTTACACATGTTTGTTACCATGGGCTATTTATATGCTCTTTCTTTTCAAGGAAATTTCCATTAATGTATTGATTTACAACAGATTGAGGTAAAGTTTTCATTTCTTTCACAAGTCACTGGTGTGATTTTCTTAATACTGTACTGCGGTGCAATTTCTATTTGTATTCTTATTTAAGTAATGATGATGTACTGTATTATGGTTGTTAATTATGAAAGATTTTTTTTTTTTCTCCTTGTCTGACCTGACACAGACTTAAGGATTGACATTTTTTTTTTGTCAGTCGAGGAGGTTTTAACTCTGATTTAAGTTATTTTTTATTTATCAGAGACAGCCCTTTTTATCGCAATCTATTTGAATTGATTCTTTTCATTGTTGTCTCTACCAAAAACATTCAGAAGGTCGAATAGAATATTATATCCTCAGGTTAAAGGCTCTAAATTTGACTTATGTCATCCCTCCAAAGTTTTTTTTAAGTTAAACTTCACATTTATGTTTTGTTTGACAATTACAATTCTCACCGTCAATACCCGAGATTTTATTTAGCAGTGCATGGTTTTATGTAAGGTAGCATTCTATTTTATGAGGTCGTGATTTGGTAGTCTGCTTGACTTATGATACTCTTGACAACATCTATTCCAGGGTGATTGAATCTAAGATTCCTAAACAGATTGATTTTATAGTATCGCAAATTTTGAAATAAAGACCTTGAAAGGGTGCTTTAGATTTTTGTCCACAAGGTATTATGCAATATAGTACATAATGAAATATTCTCTTGTGCCATTCATAGTTTCTGGAAGATAACCATTTCGAGTTTTTCCTATTGCTTTATATATATTTATTTAAGAGCCCAAACTCTGTCAATTTTAATTGATGGCCTTTAAGGGGACCTTTTAGATTTTGAGTCTATGCCTAAGGATTAAGTTTTTCTGCTAAACATGTTTAAAAGTAGGTGTATATCTTGTATCATTATAACTCGACGCTCACTTTATATTAAACTTGGCAAGTCATCTACTTATTGGACATAAAATAAAGTAGAGTTCAAAATGACAAATTAATCTTGTTGCCGTGTCACTTTTTCCTCCTTTTTGTTAGCCATAACGTATGTTGTCATTTGTATTTATATTTTCTGTGTATATTTAAAACTTTCTTCATATTGAGTGTATGAATTTTCTAATTTTATGAATAGGGTTTTGTAGTTCTTTTTTTCTAAGAAAGGGATTTTGTTTTAGTATTTGATATTTAAGGACTTGCAACGTAAAGGCGAAATGGTGCGAGGAGGGTTATTACTCGATTGCCTATCGATTTGGGGTTTTTATAAAATCAAGAGTTGTTTGACATGCACTCCATGTATGACTTTTTTAAAAATGTTAGTTTTCAGATCCTTAAATTCTGTAGGTTGGAAACTTAGATTCAGTCACTTGGCAAATGTTGGTTCAGTATCAGCGGTCTAGCAAATTATCATAACCTCTTTTAAGCAGCAAAAAGCTTTCTTTTGAAGCCGTTTTATGTTTTTAAAGAATTTTGAGTATCATGAAATAGTCTGAAATATGAATGATTATTTACGTTGTTTTATTTATGAATTTTCAGGTCAAGGTAATTTTCTAACACCTTTTCTTTTACTCTAGGTTAAAAAACTGCGTGACAGGGTTTCTAAAGCCAGCGAAGAGGTATCAAGAGGCCGAGAAAAATATGATGCAGCTCTAAGAGATATATCTGAATATAATCCAAAATATATAGAGGTTAGTACTACTGTATGTAATTTAAATTTTTGTTTTTGCATTGCAAGATAAAGAGCTTTTTTTATAAATTGGGAGCTGGTGTGGTTTACCGTATTATCATAATGTTGTTTATTGAAATCACTAAGTCACAATGGAATACTCATAGAACTTGCTCAAAGTTTTTTTTTTTTATTAAATGATAAAAAAGTTAAATTGAGACACTAAAGGGAAGAGGAAAAGTTCAGTTAAAGTAATGCTTTTGGGACTAGAAAGATGTTTCTAAGAGCCTTTAGTTCCCTACACAGTGTGTTGAATAATGCACACAGTAAACATGGGTTGGGGAAATAATTACACTGATTCTGCAGATCTAGTGTAATAGAATGGAGACACAGGCTACCACGTTTATTTCCTGATGCTCTCCTCTTCTTCTGATTGTTAATATTATATTGACAATATCCAATAAAAACATTCAAGTTTTTCACTAATGGCTAAACATTATAAATCCTAAACAAGATACCACAGGTGAACATATTATGAAGGTAAGATACACTGCTCAGGTGATCTCCCTTATATGTGGTAAGGTTCCAAGCTAAGGCATTTAGACTTGACCAGTTTTTATTCCATCTGGAAAAAGACCCCCTCAAAGGGTTGGGGTTTGAATATTGGTGTCAATAAATTGAAGTGTTAAACAGAAATTGATAGTAATCTTTAAGTTGATAACATAGAATGTGGATTCTCAGCTGTAGTAAGTTATTCACCTACTGACCATAGATTGGGCTTCCCCCTGAATTCTTAGAGATGAAATTCACCTTGATTATGATGCTGCCCATTTTAATTACTGAAGTTTCTACAGGCCAAAATATTCTAGCATGTGTTATTTAATATTTCTGGGGGACAATTAGAATTGAATGGGACTTTGTATGGATCACCAAAATGATAGTATCTATTTCTTAATTTTCTTGTACATACAAAAACTTTCATAAAAAGACTTATGTGAGTCATTTGAGCACGGTTTATATTTCAATTCTCCTCCAGGAAATGACGCACGTGTTTGAGAAAGCACAAGAAGCAGAATCAAAGAGATTAATGTTCTTTAAAGATATGCTCTTTGGAACTCACAAGTGTCTCAATATCTCCAATGACCCAAGGTAAGTGTACTGTATATAATTTTTTATCATGACTGTACATTATTGTGGAGATATTAATGTTTCCTTATCACTGTTTACAAAAGGAAAATAAAAATATCGTGTTGGCATTTGTGTAAAAAAAAAAAAACATACTTTATCAATGGTTGTATTTCTCAAAAGTCTGAAAATTTGTACAATAATTCTAAAACGAATCTTGATGAGATGGAGTTTTCATTTTGATTTTGATCCTGTTCATGGAAGATAAGTGACATCCATCTTATGTATGGACACGTATGCAATAGTTATATTAAATATTCCAAATTGTCTAAGGTTAGTGATTTATAATTGCAAAATGCAGCTTCTATGTATTATATACATTATTGTATTATTTTTTAATATGCTTCACTTTACATAATATAAAAAAGATACTGTATATTCATCCAGTAAATACAATTCTAAACCTATTCCTTTATATTAATTTGTATTAATAATTGGATACATAGGTTCCTATTAAAATTTAGACTTTTTTGAGTTTTTTTATGAAGTAGGTCAAGGAAATACAATTTGAATTTAAATATTTTCATCCAGCTTGCCACGAATCTACGAGGAATTCAGCCATACAGTAGCAAACGCTGACTATGAGAAAGATCTTAAATGGTGGAGCAATAATCACGGTGTCAATATGCCAATGAATTGGCCATCGTTTGAGGTATGTTATTAATTTATCATGGTGTGTGCTCTTGTTTTAGCTTTATTTTAGCTTCAGGAGAGTGAAAGAGAGAGAGAGAGGCACAAGCAATAGATACAAATTGAGGCCTTTTCAATCTTTATTTTTCATTGAATTTCTGCCTAGCAATTCAGGGAATGCCGGATTAATTTTGTGAAATGTTGTTTGAGGTAATCTAGTTCGGAACTTGGCATGTAGGTGGAGAAGGAAGACCGCACTTTTGGAGACTACGATGTTTTATCCTAAGACGTTTATGACAGTCGGTCGCTTAATATGGAGTGAAGATTAAAGTTTCATGTTCCTCACCTGTTCTAAAATTTAGTCTGAAACCTTGTTACATTAAAAGTGAATGGGAAATGAAAATTTTGCTCAGTTATTTTACATGATCTAGTTTGAAAATATACAGCATATTCATAGCCTTTGATTTTAAATTGCTGTAAGGGTTGTGTAAAAAAAAAAAAAAATTAGAACTACCTGAAAGGTATTATCATAGTTTTGAAGTAGAAGGATGTAATTCTTAGTAAATGATGGTTTCAATGTCAGTACAGTATAGGATATTTCAGAAATTCCTCAGATTGGATCTATTGCTTTATTTATTAAAGTTGATGGTGGAGAGAATCCCTCTATTACTGAATATGGGCTTCTATAATATGTATTTCTCCTGACTAAGAACTATTTAATTAAGGTATTTTATTTTTACTCATTCAAACTACATTATAATTCATATTAGTCTTCAAGTAAATCAGTTTATATTTTTTAAATTCAATTTGTTTCTTAAATATCTTAGGAGCAAGGTCATTCAAATATTGATATTTGCCCTCCTTAAATTGTTTACTAAATATTGTTTATTACTTCTTCTGGTTTTAATTCTTGCCCGGTCAGTAATATTTCATCAGCCAATGCATAAATATGCCTCCCTTTAAAATTAGATGGTGTGCTTATTTTGCACTGCACTTTGCACTTTTATGATGTAAGTATTATTAACCGCATGGAGACAGATTACAAGCGAGATTTTTGCATCACTTTGTCTTCTCGCCATTTATCATTTGAGGCTTAATCTGTACCCAGAATTGCATGACTTAGCTTTCTAAAACTAAACTTATTCAAATTTTGTAATGAAACTATTCATGTAGTATTGTAAACTAATACTTGAAGTATATTTTTAAAAATATTATGGTGAATGTTTGAGCTTGCCCAATCTTTTATCATATACGAGATTATCACTAATTGTTTTGGTGGTCATGTGATGGGTTGTACTTGGAAAATGGGGAATTGATTGCTGTTCATATGATCATGAAGTACACGACACTTCGTATGCTCATGTTACCTGCTCTTTGTTATGGTATCCAGGCCAGTTTTAAAGATTGTGTTGCAGTGATTACAGCCTTTGTGGAATTAATATTGAGAGCAACCAAAATTTCACCATGCTTAACAGCAGTCTGCATGCTTCCATGTATCTTGTAAATAGAAAATTGTAGTTGTACTGATTGTCGATATTAATACTAATGTGGGATTGTCTTGGGTCAGCACTAGTTTGGCTAACAATGTAATTGCAGACCACACTTGTTATCTCGTTGCTAGTTGTTCATGAATTTAGTGATGTTTATGTCATGCTCGTAAAATCTATTGAGAAGTGTGGTGCTACGATTTAGTTCAACTGCATAGTGTTTTGTAAATCATGAAGAAATAATTATGTATTTTTTTAAAAAATGGATAAAACTGATATGTAATTTGATTTTGTAGCTTCAGAGCAGAAATCCTATGTAAATATGAGACTTTAAAAAGTGCTTTCGAAGAATTAAATGCTAAGATAGGGCAAGCTACCCTAGTAATTGTTGTCTCCCTTGTAATGTACTGTGTGAACTAACAAGTTACAAAAGCTTAACCTATTTGTTGTAGTAGAAGCTTAACTTGCTTTGCTTTTCCATCTTGATCAGCCATTAAACTGCTACAAACGTAGTATCTTTTAATTTAAGATTTTTTTCTTTGTATTGTTTGTGTTTGTTTTTCTTTTTCTATTATTACCTATTGCCCCCATGCATGTATGGACAGGATTATTCTGAGGAATTCCGCGACATTAGTGGCAAAGGCAAGCGCGGTGGCGGACAGATACCCGAAGGAGCGATTACTTTGCTGAACCAGCGCACCGTCTGCGATGACTTGCCAGTAATTCACACATTACTTAGTTTATTTTGTCTTTGTTCTTAATCACCTTCAGCAGCCCCAAAAAGTTTTCCCTTCATTTGTTTCCAACTTTCATTTTACATGTAATCTTATGCTGTATAATGTAAAGCATATTTTACATTATCACCTTAATTGTCATTACATTTCTTATTTCTGTACTTTATATGGCTCTCTTTTATGTACGTATAATGTAAAATACTGTATTTATAATATTCTCTTGGCCTTTACAACCCTTCGTCTTCCTCTTTTATAGAGTATAATATTGAAATAAGAGTATGAGAAGCTAGATATGTGTTAAGGTATATTGCTTATGGTATGTCATGCTCTAGCTGAGTTGACTTTGTCATTAAAGTGTCTAGTAATCTAGAACAACTTGTGCAGTTTTCAGCATTTGTCATCTTCTGTACTTGGTATGAAGCAATTGTTACTGGCATCTAAATATCTACAAGGTTAAAACCATGGTTTAACTCACTGTTGACAAATCTCTTGAAAACTTACTGTAGCTTCAGTGCTAGTACGATTGAGAAAAATTTGTAAATATTTTTACGTACTAAGTTCAATTTGGATAATGATAACATATTTAATCATCAAATCAATTACTACTAGTACTGATCAAAACTACAGTAGGTTAATAAAGTTATAAAGTCTAGATGTTTTGTATTTGTTGTTTGTTCTTTGAATTTGCAAAAGTTGCATTGTCACTTTTTTAAGCCTTTGGTTATTTCTTCCTCCCTTTTTTGCCAAGCACATACTTTCTTGTCTGTTCACTGGTGTGGTGAAGTTATTTTGGGGAATATAGATCTTCTCATCCGGGGACTTTTAACACTGAATACGTTAGATTTCATTGCATTGAAAGGTTGTCTGTTTCTGGGCACAACTATTTCTACATACCTCATGCCACTCATATTTCTCTCTTCTGTACATTTCACCTTAGGATAGCTTCAAATAATCACCACTTAACAGTCATATACAGAGAACACTGTTGCGTAACTGATTTTTTTTTTTTAAGAGAGATTTTGCCAGTGCTATTAAGTATGGATTCTTTTTTTTATTTGTTCTTGTATTTTTATAGTTCATTGTGTTTAAAAGTTATCTGCTTGGTTAATGTGAATTCATTCATGATGTTAAATGATTTTGTGGAGGTTGTTTGTAGCTTTTGTTTTAATTCAACTATCAACTAACAAATAGAATTAAAGTAACCATACATTCATATTTTATTAGATTTAGTAAATATTAGATACTTTAAATAATTCAGTGGAGTTTAGTAATCATGGCTTGTATTCATATCCTCCAGGTTGTGCTTATGTCTGTGGTAGAAAAATAGTGTTTGTTCTGTTTTGCCCATGATGAAGAACACTTTGTGGATTAGAAGATTGTTCTGCTTGTTGGTGATTGACAATATATTTAGAATGAAGGGACGGTACAATATATAAGTAGTGTTTCAGAATGACTTTGTCATAGGCCATCCTTTGACTAAAGGTATAAGGAAATGAACACCTTAGTTAGTCACCATATTTTGTATAATTGACTGCAAATTAGCTATGCCAAGACTATTACTGATGCTGCTTCTTTTAAAAAAAATAAGTCACATGTTAAAGTGAATATATTTATTAACAAGGAAAAACAATTGGGCTGAACTTGTTGTTAAAAGTAATAATGGTGCCCTGGTGGAACTATGGTCTATCTTTTGCCTTCTACATTTACGAGGAACTTAATAATCTCGATGACAGATTCCAACAACAATAACAGGCTTTTGAAGTAATATTGGATCAATATCTGATGCCATATTTATTGGAATGGAGTTATTGATCATATAAAATTATTTGCCTGTGATATGTCAACTGTAAAACTTACAGGGGATTTTACAGTCAACTCCTCCTCTTGACCAGCTGTGGCTAACCCTGTTTTAATTGTATGTAAGCTGCATATGAAAAAGTTGAATTCAAGAGATTGCAGGCTTTTACATCAGGGTTGATTTACACTACCAATTACGCCCTAAAATATGATGGCAAAAGCTTCTCGGGGCAAGGTGAACTCTGAATGAAGTTGCATTTCAAAAGATCTTAAGGATTATACTCATTTGGAAGATTGGCCATTCATCACTTCCACTGCCAATTTCCATCACTTTCAAGAAAATTTGTTCATTCATTAGAATATTTGGGTACAAATTTACCCATAAAGCTCAAGGACCCACACCAGTAGTTTGCAAGTGACGAACATGAGGTATGTGGATGCACTATTGAGGAGACAGTCACTGCAGTTGTTTGGTGACTGGATATTCCTTTTTAATCTCATTCTGTGCCATTAAATTCTCCTCTGTATAAATAGATCTTGATATTTACAAAGTAAAAAGGCCATGGCTTCTTAAATTGAATTTGAACTTCTCAATTTTATGATATAGAGTGCATCTTGCTCTCTTATCTTGAAAATCTGCATGGTATGCTCTAGTTGAAATAAAATCTAGGTGACTAAAGGTGAATTAACACCTGTTGTTTAGTATTTTGTTTGATAACTGTTGCTGAGAGTGCTTCATTAAAATAAAGCTTCCTCAATATTGGAGATTTTAGAAATCTTCCTCTTCTAGGTAATCTAATTTCTATTTTATTTACATTCTAATATACTTCGAAGTTTTGAAACTCTAGATTTTTCTAGGTGTTAAATATGACAATATTAGAGAAACATTTGGGCAGTAAGTAAAACTTTCTTTGTATTATGGTTGATTATAAGGATTTGTATGTGTAAAGATTTGTTTGAAAATAGCAGCTGGTCTTGTCAAGGATGTTTTAATAATGAATTAATGATAGAAGTAGTAACATCAAAATGTCAATTTAATATACTAATTGGGATAAATATTCCTTTTTTATGCAGTGCAATCCACCATTACTGATTTATTGTTGTGAATTTTAGAATCAGTTGATAAAATATATACGAGTATATATATATATATTTTTTTTTGGGGGGGGGGAGTCTTTCTGTGATTGTGTTTTAAAACACAACTTTCCATAAATTGGATCTTGACATTGTTAGAGGCTTTTTTCCACTTCATTTTCTAGTTTCTGGGCTTCTAGATAGGCTAGGTCAGGACACGAGTTTGTTACGAGAGGATTTTTTCAAAATGTCACCAACTTTCTTAGATATTTTGAAATGGAGATCTTGACAATGCTTTGATATTCGACAACAGACATAAGAGGCTTATGCTGTATCAAAATAGGATTTATAATAAATTGCAGATTTAGATTTAGATTATTGTTGTTGCTGTTTATTGAACTTTTGTTTTGCAAGACAATCCTGTTCTGGCCTTACCTTGTGTGTGGCAAGGTCATCCTTTCTATGGTTCAAGACATATATACTGTATGTGTGTATAATGGCACATTTTTAATAATACAATAGGTGTACCATATCTGTATATGTAGGGCTAGTATTAGTGCTACCCTCAGATGGCAGTTGTAATGTTGTATTTAACAAAATATCTCCAAGCAGTTAATTTAGCTTTAGAAAAAAAAAACTTTAAAACATTTATGATTCATTCTTAATCATTTGGTCCTTCAAATTCTTTATTGTTGATAATTTCATGACTGTTTGATTTCTTTGTGTGTGGCAGTTGTCTTGGGACAACCTTAAACCTATCACAATGAGGCTAACAAAAGTTTAGTAAAAGTGCTGTACAATGTTTCTTCGTCAAGGATGTCAAGTAATAGTGCAACTATAATTTTAATAGGAACCAATTTTAACATTACTCTGTTTTCTAGCTCTCTGACATTAAGAAATTCTGTCAATTTTGCCTGTTTTCATAAAATTAGGATCAACATTAAATGTGTTTTTACTTAGTATTATTAAACATCATATCAGTTATGAAGAGACTTTTGTGCAGCCATTTTACTCATAGATGCCACTGATCAGTTTTAAGTTAAATTAGATGTTTTTCCTCTTCTTGTATGTCAAGCTTTTTAGAATGAATGTTTTGAAGGAAACTTAAAGCTCCTATTTTGTAAAGTATTTTTCGTGGGAAGCATATGTTAAGAAGTTATAGTCCCCTTCTAAAGAGGGATTCTAAGATATTGTTTTTTTTTACAATTAGCTTAAGGAAGATACCAGATTAATTACCAATTGACTTTTATGGCCACCCCTATGAGAAACAAGTATTTCAACTTGAGGTCTGAATAACTACAATATTAACAATATAAGTTCTTCCCCTTTTGGAGCATTCAGTTGGTGTTCAGGAAGAATACCCAAATCACATGATAATTTCTATCTAGAAGTCTTTGAAATCTATATACCTAATTTTTTTTTAATTGTTTACCAAATTGCAAGCCCATCAACCTGTTTCAATTCATTATGTACTTCACCTTTGAGGTATACTGTTGTGATATTGCTTGTTTTTGTATCCTGATAATTTGGTTAATACTGGAGGTTTCTGTAGCTGTTATGATACACCTGGCAGTTCCCTTATTTGATATTGTTATAGCTGTAAAGTATAGAATTGTATAAGGCTTTCTTTTTCATCAGTAACTGTCCTTGAGAAAATTTTTCAGTGGTATGATCTGGATGAAATTTCTACGGTAAGGTGGACTAACCTTTAGTAAATTTAGATATTTAAGATGAAATTTAAATATTGCATCCTTTTAAATGCATGATTTTACTTTGTGTTAACTCCTAATAGATATAACTTCTTATTCATCTTTGCTAGCGTATAGTCTTGTCTTGTAACTGCACTCCGTAGCTTTTTGTTATATTTCTGCATTAATTGGCTTTAGTATTGGTTATTTACTTTTATATTAATTAAAAAGCAATTTCAGAGAACTCTTAGTTTAAACCATTCCTAAATATATAATGCTGCTTTGAAATTTTTCACTCATATTGTACAGAGTAAATTAATTAATGAAAATTTGAAAGGAGACATGGTCTTAGGGCAGTGAGAAAAACCCTGAAGTCATCTTTTTAATCTTGAGTGTATTTATTACTTTAATGAAAGGTCTTATTAATTTATATATCAGTATAGTTAATCAGTTCATGATTGCAGATTTCTTTTACTGTTCAATTGTCTTGTCCTAGTAGTCTGTATAAACTCATCAGTAAAAGTATTAGTATAATAAAATCCTTGTGTACTGAAGTAGTAAAATATGGTTATTATTTGTTAATAAAGTAATTATTCATCAGTCAATGTCACAATAAATGTAGTTATACTACAAAGAGGAGCTTTATTTTAAGTGATTATAGAAAATCACAGGATTCATGCTCCGTATCCACACAATTTATTTCACTACAAAATAAGATATGTGAATATTTAGTTGGATAATTTTCGTCACCACAGGACTACACTCCCGAGCTACATCGAATCAGCAAGAAAGGACCGAAGGGAGCTGTCAGTGGTGGAGGCGACATAACGCTGACTTCTGTTAAAGGACCCCCTAACCACACTTCCCCAGCCACTTCCAAAGCCTCCGATAACAACAGACATTCAGCTATCAGGTATGATGTAGAAACTGATAAAGATATTTTTCAAGTGGGTCATCTTAGCAGGTGTTGATACAAATGCCTTTGGTGGCACAATTGTTGGATTAATTGACACAAATTTTTTCACTTCGGCACATAAATGTCTGTAGCTTTTAGGTACAGTATTACAGTTTCATTATTGTTATTAAACCAGGTTAACACCTCTCTTCTCTTTAACAGTCTGCTTGCCTTTGTTTCTTTTAAAGAATTAATGGTTAATAAAAGTGGAAATCTTATGGGCACTATTTTTTTTTAAAATAATTTAGGACAATGCATTACTAAATGTTGCTGGAAGGTGTATCTTAATAGTATATGGTTAAATTAATGTGTTTTTCTTTATTTATATGAAGTGACCAGCAACATTATTCCTATGTTCAAACATGCCATAATACTCTTGGTAAAATGGCCAGTATTGGAGGTTATATATTGTTTATTTACATTTTTTTAGAATACAAGTTGAGCTACAGAATATTATCTGATTGTAATTATAGTATTGTAAATTTACACCAATGATATTAGTTTTGAGTTAGTCCTGAAATATTTCTTATAAGTTACAGATTATCTGGGACAATTATCCGTACCCTATCATGGGTTTTATGAAGTTTGTGCAGTTTTATAGTAACAGAGTCATAGGAAACTTACTCAATGCAGTATATTGCTTCAGCTTCACTTCATGTGGTTTATAATAATCTTCGGGTTTAATGTTTTGTCATTTCCATGAACTTCCTCTGATGTCTATATTGTGTGTCTGGAAGTTCATGAACCTAAAATATTTCCTGTTTTCTTGCCTTTCGGTAAACTTATGCTTCTAATAAAGAAATGAGAAAATCTAATGGTTATTAGCAATAACCAATGGCTAGTGAAAACCATACTGTCTTTATCTTTAGTCTCTGTGTTGCTATCGGCTTGTCAAGATTGTTAATACTGTACTTAGTTTTTTTTTTTTCAAGGGAATGGGCACTCTTTGGATTTTATGAACCGGAAATGTTATGTATAGCATTAGGAAACAAAATTATCAGATTGTTGATTCTGAAATATTACTAATAACAAGAATAATTAATTGAGAAATGGAAGTTAAGGTTTTCAGCAGCGACATAAGCTACGAATACTAGAGAATGGTACTTTAGAATTATCTGGTAGAGGCATTTGTTTTGTGGTGGGTCTGTTGAAGTTGTATTATTGAGCAAGCATCGTCCTTTCTGGTTTAAGTGAAAAAAAATACTAAACTACTGAACATTTAGTGGCCTGGTGATAGTGTCCTTGCCTAGTGTTTGCCAGATTAGGGTTAGAGTCCCGCTCATACTTGTTAGTTCCTTTGGTTGCTGCAACCTGATCATCCTTGTGAGCTAAGGATGGGGGATTTGTGGGAGCCTATAGGTCTATCTGCTGAGTCATCAGAAGCCATTGTCTGGTGCTCCTTGGTCCTAGCTTGGGTGGAAAGGTGGCTTGGGTGCTGATCGATCATATGTAATATGGTCAGTCTCTAGGGCATTGTCCTGCTTGATAGGGCAATGTCACTACCCTTTGCCTCTGCCATTCATGAGCAGCATTATGCCTTTAAATGTCATCAAAGTGGCTTAGTGGATGCAAATGTGAGTGAGAGGGAACTCATTAGTGTACTGATTAAATGAGGCTGAGGTTTTTTTATGTTGGTGTTAACGAGGAAATTGGCAAGAAAGGGAAAGCACCTTGTTATGGTTGAAAGGGATCTCTCAAAAGAGGTAGAACCGAATATATGCTAGTGCTGTCTGAAAACACTACCGCATACTCACCTATTATTAGAGATATATGAGCCTGAAGATTCTAGATCAATAATTGATCCTCTCTTTAGCCATTTCTCTGACCAAAGAAGAAAATCTTTAATTGCACCCCACCCTTTCTGGGAAGAATTCATGAAAACGGAGATGTCAAGAACTCTTACTGCCAAGAAGACTCCCTGGGATAAACAATGATCGTCGTCCCACCTTTCGACTAGCTGAAGTTGGGTTTTCATCTATAATATATCTAATACACTTGACTACAAATTGAGGCCAGATCAAGGGTCATATATTAATGTTAATAGAGGGGAAACTGGAAATCCCTCATCAATAAAACTCAAAGAATGGAGTCCTTTAAAGAAGACAGTCTTTAGAAAATTCTCTACATCCAAACCAACAGATGTGTATATTTTTTTAATTCGCCAACAAAATCGAAAACTAAATCCCCTTTTCCCCTGAAGAAGCTTGAAATAAAACTATTGTTTTTTATTCCTAAAGAAAGATTTGTTTGAGTTAGACTCTGTGGAGAAACTTTCCAAAGTGACCATGACTCTCCACCTTCTTCGTTAAGCTATGTAACCATACTAGTTGACCTAAATCCTTTAAAAGAAATGGCAAAAGAAGCTAGTTTCTAAAACTTAGTAACAAAAGTCTCATCCCCAGAAATCCCATTTATCCTAGACGTACGCTATTATCCTGATGAATACAGAGAACCTGAACGAGGACTGAAAAAGTTCCAGAATAGGCATATTCAAATTAGTTATCAATCAAAGGATTGTTATAGAATCCCAAAGAATAGGAATGAGTAAGCTATCAAGTGTCAAGACTGTTGAAAAATCCAGACTCGTTTCCGCACTGGCCTCCTGACAAACGAAGGATTTGCATTGGAAACTTTTGTAAGAACTCTAAATGCGTCTGGATTCAAAACCTTCCCATGTTAAAACCCTGGCGATCCAAATCCTCCTCTACCATAATATTCTCTTTAGATATTTTGAAAATGTTATGGTTCCTTTGACAAGGAAGGATCGAAAGGAAAGAGGAATTCGATATCCCTCAGATCAAAGCCAGGAACCAGTTTTTGGGCAGAAGGTTTCCCCATACCTGAATTAAGAAAACCTTCCACATTCTGGGATCTCAAGTAAAGAACCACCTTAATGTTATCCTTAAGCTGACATAACCTTTTGTCATCTAAGCCAGACCTCCTGCCATAAAATCAATGTTATCACTTATTAAAAAGATCCTTGGAGATGCAGTACTAAAGAGAAATCTAGAAGTAGCAGTTTTCTTCTTAGCATCTAATAGGGGAACCAATACTTGGAGAGTGATCGAAGTGTATCTGCGTACCAGATAGTCTCGACCATAAAGAAACACACTCATTTCCTAATCTTAACTCCACAACTCACAAAAGGTGTAGCCTTTTGAGATTCACTGTATTTGAAAAAGTTTTGTCTAATCAATTTAGTTAACCTTTAATAGGGTAAGAGCCTGCTGACCTGCCAATTTTTCTTCCGTATAAATGAAGCAAGAGTTGATGGGAGAAGTACAAGAGGAAGGCCAAGATTTGGGTGGATGGATGGAGTGAAGGAAGCTCTGGGTGATAGGAGGATAGATGTGAGAGAGACGAGAGAGCGTGCTAGAAATAGGAACGAATGGCCAGCGATTGTGACGCAGTTCCGGTAGGCTCTGCTGCTTCCTTCGGTGCCTTAGATGACCGCGGAGGTAGCAGCAGTAGGGGATTCAGCATTATGAAGCTTCATCTGTGGTGGATAACGGGGGAGGGTGGGCTGTGGCACCCTAGCAGTACCAGCTGAATTTGGTCGAGTCCCTTGTCAGGCTGTGAGGAACGTAGAGAGTAGAGGTCCCCTTTTTGTTTTGTTTAATTTGTTGATGTCGGCTACCCCCCAAAATTGGGGGAAGTGCCTTGGTATATAGATGGATGGGATTATTATTATTATTATTATTATTATTATTTGCTAAGCTACAACCCTAATTGGAAAAGCTAGATGCTATAAGCTCAGGGGCTCCAACAGGGAAAATAGCTCAGTGAGGAAAGGAAAATAAAAAAATAAAATATTTTAAGAAGAGCAACAACATTAAAATAAATATCTCCTATATAAACTATAAAAACTTTAATAAAACAATAGGAAGACAATTAAGATAGAATAGTGTGCCCGAATGCACCCTCAAGAGAACTCTAACCCAAGACAATGGAAGACCATGGTACAGAGGCTATGGCACTACCCAAGATTAGAGAACAATTATTTGATTTTGGAGTGTCCTCCTAGAAGAGCTGCTTACCATAGCTTAAGAGTCTCTTCTAACCTTACAAGGAGGAAAGTGTCCACTGAACAAGGGTCGCTGTTTCTAGTTGCCATCTCAATCTTCCTCAGTGCAGTAAGAAGAATTGTTTGGTAATCTGTGTTGTCAGGTATATGAGACAGAGGAGAATATGTAAAGAATAGGCCAGACTATTCGGTGTGTGTGTGGGGGGGGGAGGGGGGGGGGGGCAAAAGGAAAATGAACCATAACCAAAGAGAAGGATCCAATATACTACTGTCTGACCAGTCAAAAGACCCAATAACGCACTAGCGGTAGTATTTCAACGGGTGGCTGGTGCCCAGGCCAACCAAGGAACAGTTCGTCAGATAAGAAATAGATATAGAAGTAACAAAGACATATGCATTTAGTAGAAAAGGCTGGGAAAGAGGACTTTGAAGACAACCTACCCCCCGATGGCAGAAACTGCACAAGACTGAAGTGATTGTAGAAAATTAATTTCACCCCCTACAACACACAGAGAAAAGCCAATCTAAATGCACAAGCTTATCTTTTGCCGCCATATATTGAAGCATTCCAGGGTTGTGAATTCTCTCTTTAGCTTTCAACCGTCTGATGATTTTTATGTTGATTAACCTAAATGCCTTTATATATGTATTTATCTTAAATTTTGATTAGCGGTACCAATTGTTGGTGTTCCAATATAAGTGCCTTTATATAAATAGTCAAGGTAAATATGCCACTTTTGATTTCTGTCTTGGTTTCCACTTGTATAAAAACCATAAGGATAGGGGTAATATTAAATGTACTGTATCACTTTTCCCAATGCACTACCCTCTTGTTTATGTCAAGACATTCATTAAGGCAATATAAACGTTTACTGTTAACTTCACCCAAGAGTTTGCTAGAACGTCACAAAATTTATTTAGCATGTCCATTGACAGTATAGTAGATTAGAATCACAATTTGACCATGTTTTTTATGATTCTATCAATTTTATAATTCTGGAATAATTAATTATATGCTAATTGACATTTTGATGACTTTAGCAAAGCAAGGGTGTTTCTCAATCTGGCCGAGGTAAGTTTATTGTATTTAAAAATTCGTTAAATTCGTGTAGGTAATATTGGGCAAGGCACCTTCCTTACAAAACTGACCCACTGACCTCTCTCCTAAACCCTCAGTGACCCACAGGAGTCTCAGGAAGCGTCAAATCCTTTCGACGAAGATGAGGATCCCCATAGTCAAAAGTGAGGGAGTACATTAAGCTTGGTTATGAATGGTGGTATTTGGTTATGTTCATGCCAACTTGCTCCCAAATTTTTTTGTTTGCCTTTGTGCGCTCATAAATTCACAAGAACATTTTCAAGGTCCTTCTAGCTGTTTTTTTTTTTTTACTGGCCTTTGCTGTTTTCTTTGAGTGGTTTTTATAACCAGTTACAGTACTTTATAACATCGCCTGAAGTGCAGTTATATTTTATTTATTTAGCATCAGAGGCTTCATGCTAATGCAGTTTCTTTAGTCACAAGTTTGTTTGGCAGTAAAGCATATATATTTTTTTTTTTATGTGGTATGTTCATTCTTCAATTTATCATTAAAAGTTTAAAGTCATAGCAACCATTGTAATACTTTTTTTTTTTATTTATATAGCAACTATTGTTATCAAAATGGTGCAAGAAATCGAGTTACTTTTCCATTTTGAATTTGGTAAAATTTAATAACTTCTGTAATGGTATAAGTATAAGCTTGAATATTACAGTTGTATAAATGTAGTTTTTGCAATATCCGAACTTGGAAAAATTTGTATAGCGTAGTATTTCATTCCTTTACTAATTACAAGTGAACTTTAATTCCATAAAGGAAATCATTAATCCATGTTAGATCTAGATATTTTGTCACCCTCACCTTAATCTTAACATGGAAAAAGCCGTAACAACTTGGAGTGAACTTTTCTTAATGAATTTTCCAAGTAGTCGTACTACAGAGAATTGTAAATGTATATCGCATTGTTTCAAGTAATTTCTTGTTAGAAAAAGTGACATAGAGACATTCATTATGCCTTAATTGCTTGTTACTTTGTTACACACAAGGAAGATTTGCTAGTCATGTAAGAACTGCTTCTTATTCTAACATGGAAAGGCTTATTGCTAACAGTGACAAACTTTTCAAAGCACAAGAGAGTTCAGTACAATGCCTTCTCTCAATAGCTCGAGTTTTGCACTACAGGACTTTTTTTCTCTCTCCAGATACCATCACCATAAATCAGTCTGCAAACACATTTTCTTTCCTTTATGAATGATTCTAATTTATGGTTCATTTAGGTTATCTGTTTGTAACTGAAGCATGGATGGAATTCACACTGTTGTGGTAATGAAATTTTGTTTACGTTTCCAATGTTCATGTGAAGACCACAGGAATCTGCATGGTTTTCCTCGTGTAGCTTAGTTGAAGTAAGATTAGAAAAATTTGAATGGTTTGTGTTTTCATTTTGTTTTTACACTAAATAGTTGCCCCCCTTTTTCATTCATATGGTTAATATTCAATACAGTTTGAGTACTGTAGATAAAAGACTTAGGCAGTTGATTATGATGGTAATAACCCTTATAAGAGATAAATGCCTGGAATTCTTTAAATGTAAAGTTCCAATGTTCATTAAGCATATTTATTTGAATTTTTTGCTTTTTTTATTTTTGGTTCTATTTTTTTTTTGGTTCAAAGAAAAAATTGTTATCTGTTCGACAGGCAGTTTATTTTATTTTTCAAGTACAGTTCAGTACTGTATAAAGGAACTGCCAAGGGTCTGGCTTGGACTGAAAAAGCCATTTAAGCTCATAGAAATGAAATGATTATGATTAATAATCAATTCGTAATGTACCAAACTCGTAGCTAATTGCAAAGTCTTGTTACAGGATCTAATATACAGCCTATTTATTAATTAATTTCGTGCTTATTGAAAATATTCTTTCCAAATACAAAATTGTTTGCTCCGCTGTTTTTGCTCTTTATTTAGCTTTGTCTTTTTTTATTTTTAATCTAGGATATAATTAAACTAATCAAGCTTCCATCACTTTAGTCATCTAAGCTTTTTGCATTCATATTTTCAAGTATTTCACAAAATAATTTTTATTTTAGACAATATCTTTTTGTTAGTAAGAATATTGGATGTTTTGTTTTCTGGTGATTTTATATTTGCTCATGTTTTAGTGACAATATGCACATATTTTACAATAACACTCACAAATAAGGTGAATATATATTTCCAAGATCTTCCTTGCACTCTTATCAGATAGAGAATGGTTTTACACTTTTGATTTTGTAAATGATTATGTTGGGAAATAGTCCACACGCATGTTTTCTATATTTTAAGGTCTTATGTTGTTTATCGGTTTTATTCAGATTAGTTTTTTTTTTTTTTATTTGAAATACTGTATCAAATTTTATAAATTTTATTCCTTTTTAGCTACTGTAAATAGTAGATTTTTTATCACTTAAAATATCAGATATTCTGTTGATAGCAAATTTAATTTTAATTCTTAAAATACTGTATTATACCTTCAAAACTACTTTTCCACAATGAATCTCATTTAAATTCTTATAGGGCTCACCTAGCTACAGAAAGTGTTTTTTTCTATTGTGAGACTGCATTTTTATGTTTAGAAATTGCTATAACAATTCCTTAGTAGTTCTTATGGTAATAACCACAAAAACATGTAATTTGTATGGTGTAGGCAAACTTAGATACCGTATATAAATCCTTAATTACTTGTTTAAACATATATATGCAGTCCATGTTTTAGTTTTCAAACATTCCAATTGATGGGAAATGGTTACCAGTGTGTGTGTACATACGTTTAGTAGAGAGGAAATGCTTGAGATATAAGAAAGCAAGAAAATATTACTTTTATTAAAGAATGCTGTACATCCTTATTCCTGCTATTGATACCCAAAAGTTACCCAAAAGTACAAAACAGTTGGCATCAAGAATGCCGAGGTAAATTATTGTCTTCCCCAATTTATGTACATATATCTTGGAAAATAGTCTAAATACTTTAATTAAATTAATCAAATAAAATGTTCAATAATACGAGTTATAAAATTAAAAAAAAAAGATATCAGAAATCAGGTTATATATTTTATACAATAGGCTGAATCGACTTTCTGTATGCTGTACCTACATTCAACTAACTAAACGATACTTTACTCATCATAATAGCCGATTGCTAAAGCTGTGATTTGGTATAAGTAGTTTACATAAATTTACATCAGTATGCAAACTCAGGGAAGAAACTATTCAATTTTACATTCAGATTTATCTAGTTTATCAAAGCAATCAAGTTTATCATCCATTGTTAAGCAGTTAACCAATAAAAGGTGCCAGTTTAAAATTTCAAGTTTATGGCTTCCATGAAAACATCACTAAATTATGAGAATCGTGGACAGACCACAATGTCATAACAACGTTTATACTAGAGCAAAATGCTGGTACAGGTATCCCTATTATTTAAAATCAAAATATCTTTTTTATAGCTAATGTAATTGAATCATATTAACATTTGAAGGGAAGTAAATTTATAATTATAAATGGTGTTAAGGATTGATCAAGCTACGCTAAAGATATTCTTCAAATTTTATATATATAAATGATTTATCATTAAATAAGTAGTTTAAATCATTTTTTTTTATATATATGCTAGAATCTATCAAGATAAATTTTAACTTGACTAAAATATATGATTGAGAGGAGATTCTACTTTTGACAAACTGACTACCAGCATTTATCTCTAATATACTATTTAATATAATATTTAGTGGCTACATAATATTTAACTGTTAGTTTTTATTAGTTAAAGGTTTCAAATGCGATTTCAACATAGTAACTTAGGAAATAAATTTTAAATATAAAATGAGACATTCTCTACAGATTATACCTTTGAAAGGAATTACAATGGATGACCAAGTTTTTTAGATAATCACCTGACCTTTTCTATACAGTATTTTGTAATCCATCATTGTCCCTCATTTTTTTTTCTTTTTACTAAAAAAAACTACTTTTATGATGAGTATAGGATTGGTAACTCAAACTTCAGTGAGTTTAGCTTTTGAGTAGATGGGTTCCAAAAAAGTAAATAAAAGTATTATACAGTAATTCAAAATGAAATTTCCCATGGGAAATAGGAATAATTGGTTGACTGGGAATCTGTAAATGTGTAACCTCTCTATGAAAAGACCTTTCTTTGTAGTAGATCTTAAATATCTTAACTGATAGAAATAAAGTATATTAACATGCAAATGATAAAGTAAGATTGCTCAAAGGGCATTAGGTATTGACACAAAGAGAAGTATACTATATTGTATGATTTGAATCTTCATACAAAAGGAAAGAATACTAGACTTAAATGCCAACTTTGTGCCCAGGGAAGGTTGATCATTGTAGGAGGTTAGAATTTAAGTGTATTCTTCCTCCTGTGTCGGCAATATATTTCATTCGTGTCGTCTATTCTCTTCATTACAGTACAGTATATGAATTTGCATTAAATCGAAAGCATGGACAGTAATAAGATTAATTGTAGAAAGTGAATGAGCTGAACTTGTCTGTTCCAAGTCTTAATTCAATCAGGATTTTCTTGACCGTACTTTATTGATATACATTACACCATAGTATTCTTTGATAACTTATTTCTTCTTGCTGCCTATTTATGTTCCAGCATTTATTCCTCTACAATTCTTATTGATATTAACCCTTTTACCCCCAAAGGACGTACTGGTACGTTTCACAAAAGACATCCCTTTACCCCCATGGACGTACCGGTACGTCCTTGCAAAAAAATGCTATAAAAATTTTTTTTTTAATATATTTTTGGTAATTTTTTGAGAAAATTCAGGCATTTTCCAAGAGAATGAGACCAACCTGACCTCTCTATGACAAACATTAAGGCTGTTAGAGCAATTTAAAAAAATATATACTGCAAAATGTGCTGGGAAAAAAATAACCCCCTTGGGGTTAAGGGTTGGAAATTTCCAAATAGCCTGGGGGTAAAAGGGTTAATGTACGTACACTACATTACTTTTTTATGATAACCACTACATTTTCTCTAGACTTTACCATTCCGTAACTTTATACCATTTCCTTTGCTTAATTGAATTCATAGCAAGTTTCCAGTATGTGAATGGTTTATAATTTGTTTATTCGCTCAAGAAAAGGAAGTTCATTGCTGTTCTCAAAGATTTAAATCTTCTATATAGTAGTATTTATTGAAAATATGTTCAAGCCTAGGGTAACTTCTTTTTACTAATCTTGGCTTATGCAATTTTTCATGTCAGTAGTTGTTATATTGAAGTGTCAGAGGCAGAATTATTTTTCAGTAGCTGTTTTTGACCATTTTTTGTAATACTATCATTTAATAGTTTACAAAATGATTAAGAGATTCTGTGTGATCAGAAGTAGGAATAATTTTATTTTGGTAGTGATAAAATGTTTGTGTAATTAAATTTGTGGTATTAGTCCCAAAAATACTTTTAGGTTGTCATAGTTGTAGTGTGATAACTTTTTTTCTTGTAGAAAAGACCCTAACAGGTTTTATTTTTTCAGTGCAACTATTTTTTTTCATACTCATATTTTATTATACAGTACTTTGTTCATTTCATCTACCAAATAGTAGAATGAAATCTAAAATGGCTTGGGATCTGTTTTTCAGCAATGGTGTAAGTGGTGATGATGACGAATGGGACTACAGTGATAGAATGGTTGACACCAGTAAACCGGGAGTACCAGTGCGGGCACTATACGATTACGAAGGTGTTGAATCTGATGAACTTTCCTTCAAAGTTGGTAAGTATGTTTAAGCCAAGGAAGTACTGGAAGGAATACATTATTTAATGACTGCCTAGTGTCAAAGTCCACCCATGATTTATAGGTACTTCAGAAAGGGTCGGTGTCATTTAAACTATCCAATTTATTCATGGTATAGAATGGTGCAATCAACCATATAAATTTTGTGACACATGCTGGGATTTAAGCGGGAAAAAATATTTATTATTAACTCTGATGACGGATGGATGTAATGTATATCACCAAAATACAATAACTCTTAAATTCAAATCTCAATGATATGCAACAATTATTTTTTTTTTACAAATATTTTTTTACGCAAGTAGCATTTTTTGGCCTTCTTTTCTCAAAATATAGACATGTTTTTTCACAATTCTGATTATTCCATTGTAAAATATAACCATTTAAAAAAAATTATAGCTCATATGTTATGGTCACGATATTGATTTGAAAAATATTTCTTCTCAGTTTCTTTTTAGCACTCAGGAACTCTGTCCTGAGAATGAACAACTTTAATTCATTGTGCAGTCGTCAAACATATAATGCATATTATCATAAAATTTTTTTTTTATGGAATCTTAGTAAAATTAGCTTTGCTATTCTAAAGTCATTTTATTATGTAAACCAAATAACCATGAAGTTAGTAATTTTTCTCTGCCCAAAGAGAGAGGAAAGAGTATGCTGTAGTATACCTAGGACATGATATATGGAGTAGAGGCTTTTCAAGCTGACTAAGAGGTATATGAAATGACTGAGATTCCACAATTGTAGAAGTGTGATTAATTTATTTGCACGAATAAAACTTTTTATCATGTAATCAAACATAATTTTTCAGTGTTTTGAACAAATACAGAAAGGGGTATATTATATTTAGATCGTATTCAAGGCCTAGCCATTACTAGGCTGTAGTAGGTTAGGTTAGTCTAGTTTTCAGATATTAAAAAAATGTGGTTAGGGGACCCCTTGCCAATAATGAAGATACTTTTTTTAACAGTTACACCTCACTACTTTGCAGTTCAACTATTGCAAATTCATGACTTTGCAGACTTTTTAGTTTTATATGAATAATTTATTGCAAATTTTCTGGAAAGTGCTAGAAAAATCATGGTATATAAACAACCAAAATTTCTCATTAAATCCATTAAAATATTAATAAAACATATCGCAAACTTTCTTGAAAGTGTTAGAAAAATCGCGAGATATGAACTCCCAAAATTTCTCCTTAAATCCATTGAAATATCAATAAATATTATTTCATGGTGTAGGAACAACAAAACAAGCGTAAAATACCATTTCGGTGATGAAGTGCGTTGTAAGACAAGCTATGATTGGTGCATGGGAGGGAGACGACAAATCACAGCATCCCTTTATGTAATCGGGCCTGTGATTGGTGCTTTGACCGATCCCGCAGCATTTCCCCTTTTCTATATCTCGCGGCCGCTTCACTTCAAGCTTTTTCGCTGAGCGGTTTACTTTACACCGTTCTGTGATATTTTGTGGTTTCTCTGTTTTGAACTTCGCTTCAATTTTCACCCACTGCAATAGCTCCCAAGCGTGCTGATTCTTCCGAGGCTGGTACCGAGCCTGAATACAAACAAAGAATGATGACAATTGCTGAGAAGGTGAAACTTCTTGATATGTTGAAGGTAGGGAGAACCTTCACGGCTGTGGTCCTCCAGATTAGCAAGAACGAATCCACCATTTGCTACATCAAGCCGGACGAGGCTAACATTAAGACGACAGCTGCCATCACCTTAACAAGTTGGCGAGAGTAGTTACGGCTCGTAATAAAAGGGAGATTTGCAAACTTTCAGAAATGCTTCGGCCTAAAAAGCATTTCCCTGCATGGCGAAGCTGCTTCCGCTGACACAATTGCTGCTGAAACATATGTCAACGAAACTTTCAAGAAGATAAATAAGCCCGAGTAAGTTTTGAAAAGAAGGCCGTCGTGAATATTCCTAGGATTTTTCTTGAAGCCAGGGCTTATTTACAAGTCTAAAAACTAAAGAGCTTTAAAAGAAAAACAAGAATCTGCTAACCATACATTGAATGCACATTTCAGAGGCCTAGATAACAAAGATGCTGACCCCTGACTGGTTCCACTAGTGTTTTCTCCCGTGAGTCACGGTGTATCTATCTAAGAGAAGGGCTTGTCATTCAAAATCCTTCTCCTTATGGATAACGCTGATTTCCACACTACTGATCTGTTGTATGAGGGGGTTCAGATCGAGTTCCTGCCGCCCAACATGACTTTTCCTATTCAGCCAATGGACCAGGGGGTTATCAGGCCATTCAAGGCCCTATACACGAGGAACGCCCTGGCGAACCTGGTTGCTTCCGGGGATGCCGTCCAAGAAGACAAAGATTCCAACTTGAAGGCAATCTGGTGGCCGTACACAATTGCTATGTGCTTCCAAAATATCCTGAAGGTATTGCAAGAAATAAAGCTTGCCGCCCTTAACGTCAGCTGGAAGAAGTTGTGGCCCGAGGTTGTTTACAACAACAAAGAATGTACACTTGATAAAATTCAACACTACATTACAGAAAGTTGTGCAGTTGGCTGCGATCATTGCAAGGGAGGGATTTGTCGTCATAACCATGGGAGACCGACAAATTACTAGACTGCCACTCCCAGCCACTAACCGACGCAGACCACAAAGACTCGATGAAGTCGGCGAGCGAGGAAGAAGAAACGCAGCAAAAACGGAAGAAGTTGTCGACCAAACTGGCTTGACTTTGGAACAGCTCGCCAAGCTCTGCAACCTGGCTAAAGAATTTCAAGAAGGGTTACAGGAATGGGACGACGATATGGTTCGTTCTGTACAATTCTGCAACATGGTTGATGGTCATGAATCCCTACAAGATGCTCTTTGAACAGAAAAAGAAATGGGCAGTAAATGCCGATCACAATGTTTTTACAGCCTCACAATAAAGCCAGTTACTGCTGCTGCTACAACTACGGTTGCAGCTTCATAAGTGTCCCAGGGAAGTTTTACATCAACTTTTTTCGTGGCGAGTACAGTAACAATATTTTTTAACCTTAAGTGTTACGGTGCTAAATTTTTTAAAATTTAAGGCTCGCCGATCACTTCATATATAGCTGTGTGTACTTCGCCTTATCATAAAACCATGGTTTTATGATGGTCCAGCACTTTGCTGCAGTAGAGGGGCTTGAGTGTCTCAATGATGGGCTGGGCAATGGCGGTGGGGTAGTTTATCCACCCTGGCAGGCTCAACTATACTGCTAAGGCCAGTTCTGAGAGACCAGACCAAGACTGGACCCCTATAGGCCTTCACCTTTATTTAAGATAGGCAAAGGCTAGGAGAAGGAAAACTCCAAAATCAAACCAAACAAGACCCCAACGGCGGAGCTTCCCAGCGCCGGCGGAAGAGGGAAATGCCTGTCGGGCTGGCAACAAGGCGGGTCTTGACATAACAAGAACCCGGCAGCCCGATGCAACCAACATCGGAGAAGCCGCCTGTCTCATATGTCTTGAGCCGCGGTGAAAACGGTGTGGGCCAAGTGTGTGTGCATGGCCGTTGCAAAGCCACGACCACCCAAAACAATATACCCAGCTACTGGCATTCTGTCGTATAAGCACCCACCCCATAGATAGGAGGCTGGTGGCTAACGACAGAACCCAATACTCGGACACGAGTGGGCGCCGACGACTTCGCCTTAAAGTACAGTAAACTCTCTACTGTATGGTAGACTTAACAATAGCTGACAACTGTTATTTAGCTCTTGTTATACTGTATGGTACTGTAAACTTCCTTACCAATTTCATATTGCTTAACAGTTGTCCATGTTACTAATAGAGTATAGAGTGGGTTGTTAACAGTACAGGGAGGGTTTAAATTAGTTCAAATACACGTTAAATAATTAAATAAATCTGGTGTCCGTACTTTGCAGAAATTCAAGTCGCGGCCGTTCCAAACCTATCTACTGCAATAAACGATTGATCACTGTAATAGATGATACTAAATCCTGTGTGTTATCTTGTCTCTATAATGATTAGGCTAAACTAGTTAAATTGTAACCATGTCTTAAATTTTCCCATACTTACGGTAAATAAAATTACTTGTGAGAAATAAAAATGTTTGTTTATGGTAAAATTGGTAATATATAAGAATTTATTATTATTATTATTATTATTATTATTACTTGCTAGGCTACAACCTTAATCGGAAAAGTAGGATGCTATAAGCCCAGGGGCTCCAGCAGGGAAAATAGCCAAGTGAGGAAAGGAATAAAATATTTTCAGAACAGTAACAACATTAAAATAAAAATCTCCTATATAAACTTTTAACAAAACAAGAGGAAGATAAATAAGAGAGAATAATGTACTCGAGTGTACCCTTAAGCAAGAGAACTCTAACCCAAGACATTGGAAGTCCTTGGTACAGAGGCTATGGCACTACCCAAGACTAGAGAACAATGGTTTGATTTTGGAGTGTCCTTCTAAAAGAGTGCCTTCCCATAGGTAAAAGTCTCTCTTCTACTCTTACCTACAGGAAAGTGGCCACTGAACAGTGATAGTGCAGTAACCCCTTGGGTGAAGAAGAATTATTTGGTAAATTCAGTGTTGTCAGGTGTATGAGGACAGAGAAGAATATGTAAAGAATTTGCCAGACTATTCAAGTGTTTGAGTAGGCAAAGGGAAAATGAACTGTAACCAGAGAGAAGGATCCAATGTGGTACTGCCTGGCCAGTCAAAGGACCCCATAACTCTAGGGGTTATATCTCAATGGGTGGCTGGTGCTCTGGTCAACCTACTACCTGCAATATTCAAATAATGAACCTGTAATAGATTAAAATTATTCAAAACATTTTATTCTGTACTGATAGTTGTAATAATTCTCTGTGTATATGTATGCTAGATCACTAGCATTGTGAGCATGGGTAGAAGGGGGGTGTTTGTGAGCTAAATGGCTAGAGTAATTATATTGGACTTGAGAACCCGTTCTTATAATGCATCTCTTTCTTATCCAGGGAACATTTTTTACTGTATCAGTTTTACCACTCTTTAATGCAAAGCATTTTTTTTTTTCAGGCGAGGTTTTCGAAAAACTGGAAGACGAAGACGAACAAGGCTGGTGTACGGGTCGCAAAGATGGGCGTATCGGTCTATATCCTGCCAATTATGTGGAATGTATTTAGATTATATATATAAAGGTTTGAATCTTGAATTTCACCAGTAAGCGGAATGTAACTGGTAGTCTTACTGGAGTTATTTACCCCAGTTAACATACAAAGGGATGTGCCATGAAGTTTCCTCAGTACAACTGAATGAAATAGGCTTCTGGAAATTATGTATCGTGACTGGCTTTACGGTGATTATGGTTAATTGTTTATAAATTGAAGTGCTATTTTGAACAGTTGTATTTGTTGAGGGTACAGACCTTCTTTATGATGGGACCTTGCCCCCTTCCCCTCCTCCTCCAGCCCATCTTTCCATAGCTCAGTGTAATTTTTAGCAAGCTATCTTTCGGGTTGCATAAATGGTCTTTCATAGTACAGCGAGATTATGATAAGGACCGAACACTGACAAAAAATAAAAAAATCAGTTTGTATATTATTACAAACCTGTGATCATTTGGCTTTTATTGTTGAGCTAAAAAGAATTGCTTAACATTTAGCTGTAAGATAGACTATTTTCTTAGTCATCTGTTGATGAAACTTGTATTATACAGTACCAAACTGACACTTTTATCATTTAAATGGAAGATTTTGTTTGTATGTACACTTACTTTATTGGTCTTGAAAGAAGGAAAAGGCTGGCAGATAGTGGCAACATGTTATTGAATAGATGATACTGTTTAGATAATAGTGGAACTAATCAGGCAGATATAAGTACCGGTAATTGTAAGCCAGAAATGTGACCAAATCCATAGTTGTACATTTCTTATAGAGAATATTAACACAGTGAACAACTGGTCGCCTCTCATTCATTGCTCCGTTATATGGGGTATATTTCTGAAAACACTGAAATAAAGTCTTGCAAGAAATGTTGGTCTGTAAAGTTTGTAGTTTAGGAAAGTGTCTTCTGTATGTTACGGTAATGATGCATATACAGTATATCTAATGTACATAGCACTTGTTTTATTCCAATAAGAATCATGTAAATAGTATTGTTGGTGTAGGCCCCACACTGTTATATAATCTCTTAGGATGTTTGTTTATTTATTTTAATACTGATAAATTCTTGTCTGATCTGTTTTATAGAATATCACCTTATTTTCCAGCCTTATAAAACCATTTGAAATATAGGTTTGTTTCCAGTTCAGATTTTGCAATATATGCTTTTCAAATTATTGTATATAGTAAATTTCAGTGTTTCATCTCTTTTGGTCTTTTAGGAAATCAAAGTTCCTGCAGTCGTGCTCCACTTAAATACTGTATTAAGATTTAGGAGAATATTAAAATTACACTAAAATAAATTTGCACCATTAAAAGTTTGCATTTCCAAAGTTTTGCAACTTAGTTTTCAGCAACAGTAGTTTTGAAATCAACAGGGTTGTTTGCCAGAGTATGTATATCAAATAAATATTTAGTTAAGAATCCCATTATTAGTGTAACAAGTAGTTCACTGGCAATTTTAATACAAAATTCCGATGGATTTTTCTCAAGTATTAATATTTTATGGTGTGTAAGTAAAAATTCTTAAGGGCTAAGATTGATAGATTTGTTGCAAGATTTGAAAGCAGATTATTTTGTTTTACTGTATTTATTTTTCTGTACATAATTTCTTCAATATTCTTTCCATACATAATGCATATATTAAACAAAAAGCTGTCTTAGATCAAATCAGCAGTTGGTGGCCTCAAGGTGTTTCAAAGAACAATGATTTTTCTTGTGTCAGCTATAGCTAAGTGAAAGTACTGGAGTTTCAGCTTAGAATAAAATGAAATTGTGGGTCCTACAGTGTTTAATGTACTAAGATAATAGAGTGTAAGTTACTGTTGTGTAGCAATAAGTCCTGTCCATGTCATAAAAATTATGACATCACCACGAAGTGTCATACTGCACAGCTTCTGTCAGTATGAAGAAGTCTTAAATGCCTGGTCTAAGTTTTAAAGAAGTACGTATTTGTAGCTTAGGCAGTTTATTGATTATGTAGTGCCTGTATTACTATTATTTCTTGTAGAAAAGTTTTGTCCCTTTCAGATTCATATTCAGTTTAATTTACTATTTTTTTATTTCATTATCACTGATTGACTCATCAAGATTTGATACGAGTTTTAGTGCAGGCAAACTGTTTTATGTTCAGAGTCATTTTCTAAGCATTTCTCTTTAAGCAGATTATATGTGTACAATAATTTTGTATGCCAGTTGTCAATCACTTTTTTTTTTTTTAGGTTTTGCAAAGACATATATTTTGTGCTGTTTTTGATAATCAAATGAATCTTTGCTTTAACATGAAAATCAGATGAGAAACAATTTAAGCCAAGTAACTTCCACAAGACAAGTAAATTTGTGTCTGTATACCTTTTTATATAAGTGAAGTATCAATACCAAGAAAGTATTATTTTATGGTTAAGGTAAGAAATGGAAAAGATACCTTAACATTCCTAAAAGTATAGCTGCCTCTTGCATGTTTAATCAGTAAAATTTTACGAGATCATTTACTAGGATCATTTGTTTAATCATTCATTCTGATTGTCGAGATATCAGTGCTAGTATTTTAAGATTCATTTTAAGCTTTCATTCTTCTTCTGCTTGATGCAGCCATACTAATTACAACAGACCCAGATTTCTGCTCAATACCAGACTTCAAGAAACACTTTTAATGACTGTCATCTCATTAAAATAAATGTACGAATTGTTATTTTTATTTGCACCTAAACATCAAATAATATTTTAATAATGTAGCAGTCACATAAATGAATTAAGTCACAATTTTTCCTGGAGATAGTCTTGTTTCAAGACAATGCAGAATTTGAGCTAAAGGCAGTGAGCTATGATAATTCTTATACTGCCTAGTGATAACATTGTTAACCTGAAACTAAGAGATGTTCATTAATAATTTCAAGGAGATACTGTATATACAGTATATAAGAGGTACTTCTTGATGATTTTATGAAGAATGTTACACTTATCCTCCATCTGAATAATAACTGAACAAAAAATTTAAAAGACTACAACTCCCATTTCTTGATGTAGCTCGACCGAAAGATTTTTTTAACCGAGAAAACGGCAGCTGTCAGCGCACCGACAGGAAAAAAGGCTCACCCTTTGCAAAGAGGAACTCGAAAAGTATACCGTAAACAAACTATAGAGCTTACGTAGCACGACGGACCTGCCGTTAAAGTATAGGCCTGGCCAGATACCACAAGACGAAAGAAGAAACTCTGGGCATAGCCAGTCAGAGAACCAACTGAGCAAGAAAAATGAGCTCACCCTTCGCAAAGGGTATGACGTTTGTAGCATGATGGCCAGGAGCTCCCAACAAAACTGCCAACCCTAGGTTAGGCTAACCGAAACTGATACAAACTCACAAAAAGACTAAATTAATAAATTGTAATGGAATTATATATAAAATTGAATCATTAGCATCGTAATGTTAAACCAAAACTAGCTAACATGAAACGTACCCAAAAATTTAAGTAAAAACGACAAATAAGAGGCCATCAGGGACTAAGCCCGATGCCATACTAGCAGGACTCGAAGCGCTCAGGCTTCCTCTAACCAAATGCTAAAAACTAAGTCCCCGAAGGGAGCTAAAATCAAAATTAGCACAAACAAAGCAAAAGAGAGGTAGATACTCAACTTTTGTGAAAAAGGGGAAGCCAATTCACAAAACTAATCGTCAAAGTTTGCGAAAAAAGCACCCCCCAAAAATCAAGCAAACTGTAGCCATCACCTGCGTTCGAAGGAATGAGAAGCAGGAACGTATAGGGGCACTCGTAGGTGATAGGATGTGTAACGGCTCCTTACTTATCCTTCCCCTTAGTCGATTAGACTGGCTAAGGTCTGTTTGGAGTGCAGATATCTATGGTTATCTTAGGATACATCCCTGATTATACACGATATCTTTGGATAGTCGTTTCCAGGGGTTGGAACCCTGTGATACCCGACAGTAATTCTCTTCTAATATCAATCGCAGAAATATACTGTAGAAGTTGCCAGAAGGAACTTCCATCAGGGAGACATGGCTCGAGCCCAAAAAAGGTTTTAAAAAAAATATGGACAAGAATGATGGAAGTGAGATCACTATATATGAAATCAAATATGGGAGTTTTTAAAAATAATTTGTATATTTCCCAACTATACAAACCTGAGTCCTTTACTTATAGAAGATGGATAACAGCGAAGGCTGGAATATGATGTAAACAACTGGCAGGTAATTATCCTGTTGGCAGCAGGGAGGCAACTAACCATCCTGTGGCTCACTGTAATCTCACTTGGATTGTAGCCAGGACTATGTCAGGGGTTGGTGATGGTGGGAAATATTGAGTAAAGGACTCTGGTTTTTACTGTAGTTTGGAAAAATACTAATTATTTTTTAAATTTGTCGTTAGTTCCAACACACATAAACTACTATCGTTTACTTATAAGAGACTTATCCTTAGGCGGGAGGAAGCACCCAATCTAACGGGCTGGAAAACATACCTGTAAGCTTAACAGGCTTAGCATTTGGGTCATTGCATAAGCCTTGAGCTCTTACACTAAATGATCCAGAGAACCAACTAGAATCACTGCTCAAGCAACCAAGGGTTATGTTGATCTACAGCAGAAACTCTGTACTGTATTGAGACTCGAGCCTATAGTCGAGAATGAAGCCATTTTAAAAATTGTTTGTTTGGTCACAAAACATACCCCTCATGAATGTGGGAAAAGACGTGTTACACACTTGTATGCTGGAAGCAGAATGAGCTTACCTATCTTTAGATTAAGTCCAGTTGGCGAGGTTTCCGAGGCTGTACCTCAAGAGGGGATGATAAAAGAAAAAGAAGGCCAGTCACTCTCCTCTTTCATTCAAGACTTACTAGAAAGCCTAGCCCTTGATCTATAGATACTAGTCCCATTAGGGAGCTCGGGCAGCTAAATAACCCAACCCACTGAGCAGCAAAAGAGGCATCCATCCCTTTAACATTGTGGGCTTTTACTCTAGATCTTCCTATAGCTAAAGGCTCCAAGGAACGGGAGATAACTTCACAAATCCAAAACGAATAGAATTTCTTGAGATCTTTGTCCTCTGTGCTGATGGACAAATTCTGCGGGTGGGGCCTGAATGGCCTGGTATGCTTTAGATAGCACCTTAATGCTCTAACCAGACAAGGAGGTGTTGATCCGGGTCCTCGGAACCATACGAAAGCTTGAAATTTGAAAAGATGAACACCAAGGTCTGAAATTGACAGATATTGATTGGGCCTTTGCTATAAATTTGGGGACAAGCAATGGAGAGACCTCATTCTACCCGCTTGAATGGGTAATATCGAAAGAAAACCTAGAAAGCTCAATCACTCGCTTGGCAGGGGCTAAGGCGAGGAGAAATATAGTGTCTGATAACCCTCCCATGACACAGACTGCTGTCTAGGATCTTCAGAGGTATCCAGACATCTGGAAACCAGTTTCCTGAGAAAATCCTCTCTGATAAATGACTTGCTGGATAACCTCCACGAGTTGAAGTCGCAGGGAAGTTACTGCGTTGTGGAAGATCCTGACAGGGGGTTGCTAAAGATGTGAAAGGAGAGGGAGTTCTCTCGAGGGTTCTGAGAACAGCTGTAGAAGGTCCAGGTACTATTCCCAGTGAGGCCACATTGGATCTATCAGTGTCATTAAAAGGTTGGGCAACTCTCTGACTGTAGATGAACCTCCTTCAAAAGCAGAATGGAGAAAGGGATAAACGTCTAGTCTGTCCCGAGGATGTTGAAATGCGGACTCGGATGTGGCTGCCGAGTTTGGCACTGGAGACCATACAATGATAACTTTGTATTCAGGGCTGTCACAAAAAAAAGGTCAATGGTCAGCGAACCAGACAGTTATTACCTCTCTCACTATCCGAGGACTCCACAGACCTGGTACCTGTGAGGAGGATGTCCTTGAGCGCCTTCTTTTTAGAATCTGTGAGTTCCTCCGTGTTCAAGTATCCTACTGTGGCAGACCAGTTGTCGATCCAAGAGACTGTCTACATGGAATTCATCAGGGACGCTTACATGTTGGTTGAAGTTGCTTGAGAAAAGGAAACCAAGATGGATGACAGCCTATCCAATGAACAACCTGGCACCAACATGACAACAGTAGGATCCAGTGGAAGAGGTGATGGATTGACTAGGAGGACCTTGTGGTATTTCTTCTGGTTCAGTAAGGGAACGGAGACCAAATGCAGGGACTTACTTGACCTTCCCGAGTATCTTTTTCCCCTGAGGCCTGTTCTTCCACCGGTTGCACGACATCCTTGGCCAACAGGGTCCATGGTAGCTCCAACTTAGGTTTGGCGCTAGGAAGCGAGTGACAGAGGAGGTTAATTACGGACCTCCTGCTCCTGGGTGATGGAAAAAAGCTTCCCAATCCCGTTCACCGATCGAATTGTCTTAATCACCCTTACAAATGTAGCTCGGGTTCTCCCTCTTTGATTGAGGAGGTCTTAGGGCCTGCCGACAAAGGTAATGCTTCCGCTGATTCCTCTGACAGTTCCTCAGAAGGGAAATCCTCCTGGACATCCACTCCCTCCTGACGAATTACTCCCTCCTGACGACTGTGTCGCAAGAAGTGGCTTGAGAAGACGAGGCGGCCTCACAAGAGGAAAACTGCAGCTCTTTGAGGGCTGAACAGGAACTCTCCTTGGTTACTTTAGAGTCTTTTGGCTCTCTCCTTTCGAGTGCCTGCATGAAAGGGAGATAACAGGGCAGAAAGTCTGACACGAGAGTCTCCGGGCACTGGACATTCCCCCGAAAAAGTGATTGGGATCAGCTTATAGTTCTTTGTCAACGCAATTCCTCTCGGCAAAAGGGAGCACTTGTGATACCTCGGTTTGGTATCCCCCGAGGTGGAGTAACTTGTGTCTTGCTCAGGTGATGTCTGACCAAAACAAACTTCCTGGACAAGTGTGGTGGTGACCAAGGGGTCAATGATATTGATGTAATTTGGAGAGGGTCTTGCAGCCTCTGGATAAGCACTGTCGATGTCTGCGTTTTGCATGGGGACAATCTCTGCAGGGCCATGAGTCTCCAACTTCAGTGAGCTTCTCGAAGTACGTACCTGTGTTTCCTCCACATAAGTTGGGTTTGGTGGGATATTACCTTCACTAGATGCCTCTCCTCTTGCAGAAAATCTGGCTTCTGGCACCTGATAAGTCATCTTAGAAGACTGGGAATTTGAAAAATCCTGGATTTCGTCCAATTGCTGTGCAAAACAGGAGCTGGGCAACTGAGAGGTGAGGGAGATCAACCTCTAATCCCTGATGATGAATGCTTCCTTAAATAAGGAGATCTGGAACGCTGAGAGGTGTGAATTGATGAGGCGGCAAGAGGTCAAACTCAAAGCCGAAAAAGATCCTTGATCACCTCGTAACAGGAAAGAGTAGGTGAAATGTGAAGGGCACCTAGTACTCAAGGGTGAGGCTCAGCTAACGAGAGAAAGCGATGAAAACTCGTAGCACGACGAAGGAGAGCACAAAGCACTGGAGGAAGTATGTCTGGAGCAAACTGGAGAGGCGTGGCTAGAGCACAACTAAGACAAATGTTTCGATCGTGAAGGCAAAGAATACCTAGAGCTTGAGGGCATGGATCCTGATGGCCATCTGCAACGAGATGAAAGAGAATGCTGGTTATACACAGACGAATGCCTGGATCGCGAATGCGAGAAATGTCTGAAGCATGATAGCAAGGAGCATCCGGAGAGAGCAGCGAAGAACAGGTATACTGCGATGGCTGCTACAAGGTGTCCTGCGATCCTCACGATGCAGCAGGCGCTTGATTGAATGCCTCCTAGGTGGCGAGGACGAGGTAAGCTTGTGATAAGAGGAGGCTCCAATTCTCTTCAAGGAGCAATGATCCCCTAAGGAAGAATGCCCCATGCACAAGGAACAATGATCCCCTAAGGAAGAGTGCCCCATGTGCTAAGAGCGAGGAATAGTGTCCAAGGTCCAAAGGTCAGCAAAGATTGGAAGGTTTGGTAGCAGAAGACACCCAACGATCTAGCCGCAGAGTCAGCCGGGGGAGGTCTACGCCGACTAGGAGAGGGGCCAAGATCTCCATCCAAAGAGGCCTCACTCAGAGAGCATGAGCTGCGGGTACTTTAGGTAATGACCTTAAAGGCGGATGAGCGGCAACTGAAGGAGACATTTGACTGGGAAGAGACTCCGAAGAGACACCTCGAAGAGAGATCTGCTGTGTCAACTGTGGCAAGGGCAGACTGACAATGGTAAGAAATATCAGAATCGTGTGCTTGTTGGTGATATTTCTTTTCCTGGAACTGTTGCAGTCTATCCTCTGACAGGAGGCCACTAATACTTGGGGAAGGTTACAGAAGTCAAAGGGAATCAGCTCTGAAAAGAAAGAACAGTCAATAAATTTCCCAGAGGAGGAGGTATCATCGTTTCTCTTGGGGTAACGGCGTCGTCTCCCTGGTCCTGGCCCTGACCAAGTGTTAACAAACCATCGCTCTTTCCCGAGTGTCCTCCTGAGGAAGCCACTTAGACGTCGAGGATCAACCCAAAGGCAAAGAATCTCTTTTGGCCTTCTTACTCCCGCCGAACAGCACCCACTGGGAAGATGACTACAGTACTCCCTATACTCCATAAATGAAGAGGCTTCTGAATACGCATGTCCTCTGCATGCCCGACATAACCTGTGAGGATCAACCTCAACACTGCTCATAAATGTGCCACAAGATCTAGGCGGCACACCTGGATACGTCCACATAATGATAAACATGCACACAAGCTGGAAAAGATAGAGAAAAAGTTAAATACAAAGTAAAAAAGTAGAAGCTGCCAAAAAAAATCCAGACAGAAAGGAACAAGTTCAGTCTCAGGCTGAAATCCAATTATATAGTAGTGTAGATCCTGTTGTCCCTTTGAATGAGAATCTAGGCAACATAATTGATAGGCGTATCCCTTCTCGTGTGCTAAGGTACCGAGTAAAGGACAAACTGTGGTTCAATGGTGATTGTAGACGTGCTTATTTGGAGAAGCAAGAGGCCTATCTTATTTGGAAGGGTAACAGATCAGATTTTACCTGGAACAACAATATTTAGCTTTGAGCTTTTGCTCAGAGTTTATGCCTCAACTGAAAAGGAGTACAATTTAACCCTAAGAAGAAACCCTTTCTGGTACAACTCAGGAACATAAATGGTGGTCTACCCTTAAATCTGCACTCTTTAGTGTAGATGCAACAGTTCCTCCTTTACTTAGACCGCATGGCTCAGTCACTCACTATCCAAAGGAAAAGGCAACCCTTTTGGCTGATGTTTTTGATAGTAAACAGAGTAATGAAAAACTTGAACTTCCTCATTCCTGTTTTCCTGAGGCTAAACTAACTAGTTTAGCTTTTCGATCTTGTGAGATTAAAGCTCTGTTGATGGACCTTGATGCTTATGGAGGTGTAGACCCAAATGGTATTTATCTTTGGTTTTTTATAAAGACAGCAGATTTCTTAGCTCCAAAGTTATGTTATTTTGCGGAAGTTAGCAAGAAGGGGAGCTTTTAGCACTTGTTGGAGAATTGGTAATGTTACTCCTCTATGTAAATGTGTTTGTGGTAGCTAAAGTCCCACTGATTACCGCCCAATTTCCATAACTCCCATATTATCTAAAGTTTTTTAACGTCCTCTGGCAAAACGTCGTAATAGTTTTGCTGAGGGTAATCATCTACTCCCTAGTTTGCAATTTGGTTTTCGTAAAGGCCTTGGAGCATGTGATGCTCTTCTTACAATCTCCAATGCTGTACAGAAATCCCTTGATTGTGGTCGGGAAGTTCGCATGATTGGCCTTGAATTTAGTGCTGCCTTTGACCGTGTTAATCATGAGGCCCTTGTTTTCAAACTGAAACAGTTGGGAGTGGGTGGGTCGTTTCTTAGCATTATTATTGATTTTTTAAGAAATAGATCTCAAAGAGTTGTTGTTGATGGGCACCATAGTGAGTATAGGAATGTTATATCCGGTGTTCCACAGGGTAGTGTTCTTGGCCCATTACTTTTCATACTATATACACATGACATGTGGTTTAGCCTAGAAAACAAGCTTGTTGCATATGCAGATGATGCTACTCTCTTTGCATCAATTCCATCCCCTGAATGTAGATCTGGGGTTGGTGAATCCCTTAATAGAGATTTAGCTAGAATTAGTGCATGGTGCAAATTATGGGGTATGAAGTTGAATCCTAACAAAACTCAAAGTATGATTGTAAGTAGGTCAAGGACGGTGGCTCCTCAACATCCGGATCTCAGTATTGATAATGTTTCTTTAAATTTGTATGACTCTTTTAAAATTTTAGGTGTGATTCTCGACAGCAAATTTACTTTTGAGAAACACATTAGGTCTGTGTCTTCTTCAATTGCACAAAAAATTGGCTTACAGTATTGAGAAAGTCTTACAAGATTTTCGGTGATCAATCTATTCTGAAGAAGTGTTTTAATTCTTTCATTCTACCTTGTTTTGAGTATTGTTCTCCTGTCTGGTGTTCAGCTGCTGATTCTCATCTTAATTTGTTGGACAGAAACTTACGGTCTATTAAATTTCTTATTCCTGATCTAGATCTAGATAGGAAAACCCATCCAGGAATATTAAGGTATGAGAAGTTCCCCCTCTGCAGGGTTAAAAACTCACACCTGGGAAGGGAACCTCCCTCGGAAGGGAAGTTACCTACCCCTGGAGGCGAACCTCCTTAGCGTTCTAAGATGAACTAAAGAGCTGACAGTTGTCACGGGAGAACTTCTAAGAGAAGGGAATATGCCCATGACGAAGTCCTAGAGAGACGGCAGCAACAGCAGACTCTCCAGGCACCAACAGGGCAGCTTTGCTTCGTTGGCACACTTTAGGCAAACGAAGAAAAACTGCATCGTCAACTGGGAAAATAGAATAAATAATTAGTTAACAGAAATTCCCCCGGGAGGAACTGCGAAGAGAAAACCCCGAGGGAATAGAAAACATAAGAGTTATAAATTAAGTATGCGCCCTCCTCCCCCACTGACATTCACGGGAGAAGGGGGAGGGCGGAGAACTGTAACAAAAACAGAATTATAACAGAATTATATTCAGGGAAGCAGTCTTTCTTCAAAAAGAAACAACGCTTCACCCCATACAAGACCAGCCGTGGTCAGTTCCATCAAGGCCCTCACTCGTAAACTCCTTCTACCTCTAAGACGGCTTCTCCGCATACAGCTCCTCCACCGCAGGTGGTCTACCTTCCTGCTCCCCAAGGTACCCATCCTACCCCCATGGCTCCTTGGATGCCCTCCCCGGCCTTCAATCCAGCTTACGAAACCTCTAGTACCTTTTGAGGATACTCTAGAGGCGGCAACAGGGGTAGAGGTCAGTTTCGCCACCGCGGCGGGCCAAGAGGCAGGGGTCCTCGTGGAGGACAGGGATCTAAATTCACCCCCTCTCAAAGAAGGGAATCAGGTAGGAGGGAGACTATACCACTTCCGGGGCCAATGGACCTTCAGTCCTTGGGCCCACAGCATAGTATCAAAAGGCCTAGGTTGGAAATGGTCACAAGGATCTCCACCTCCAGCAGTGACCTCCTTCCAGAAACCGACTCCAATCTTGGAGGAATACACCAGCGTCCATAGCATATGCCTGAGGGTCCAGGTTTGGGGTCACATGACAAGGAAGTTTGTGGTTCAGTTGTGTCGCGAATAGATCTACCTGGAGACTGGGAACCAGCCTGGAAATCCACCGGAAAGAATTCATGTCCAGAGACCATTCTGACTCCAGTGGTTTCGTCCTGGATAGCGAGTCCGCTATCACGTTCTGGACTCCTGCCAGGTGAGTTGCCGACAGGAACCAGTTTTTTTCTACTGCCAAGGCGAAAATTGTGACCAGGACTTGGTTAAGGTTGGGAGATTTCGATCCGCTTCTGTTTATGCAGTGCACCACTGCTGTGCTGTCTGAGATTATCCTGACAAGAGTGGACCGTGGAGGGGATAGCTGCTTCAGGGTCAAGAATACTGCCATGGCTTCTAGTACATTGATGTGGAAGTGTCTCATGGCGGGGGACCAGGAGCCCTGAAACATCTGTTGGTCGTAATATCCCCCCCAACCACTCAGAGACGCGTCTGTATGAATCGTCACTTGTGGAGGAGGGAATTGCAGAGGAACCGATTTGGAAAGGTTCTCTGGTTTGGACCATGGCCGGAGTCTCTTTTGCAGGACTGAGGGGATCGACGAAATCTTGTCTCGTAAATGTATTGTAGCTCTCTTTCTCCAATCTTGGAGGAATACACCAACATAATAGTCCATGATCGACAAAAACAATAAATAGAGAGGAACGAAGAACAGCGAAACAAGAACGAACAAGAGTGAAAAATCACGAAATTATGATAACGCCAAACGGAATAACTCAACTAAAATAAAGCCCCGAACGCTATTCTTGGTTCGACTAGATTATGGACTCGTAAGCGATAAAAAGTACAGTACCAAGACAAATATATATGGTTCAAAATATAACAATATAAATGGCACAAGACCAAAAGAATATAAAAGATAATGAACCTAAGATGACAAAAGTACCAAACAGGCATAACAAGTTAAACGTAAAAGCGTAAACAATAACAATGGCCGCCAACGCCGTGAAAGGCAAAAGCCGGGCGCACTAAAAACACTAAAATGAATTAAGATAACACTAGCCCGGTACTAAAAAGTCTGTCAAAACAATCTATGGTACTTAACATTGGTGCAGGAGCAAGGAGAGCCTCGGTCATGATGAAACTTCACGAAAACAGTGAAAAAACCAAGCGGCACAAAAGAACAAAACGACGCTTACGAAGTCCAACAGAAGGATGTTGTACAGATGTCGCTAGCGTCGGGCGTCGGTAGAGTGGCTCAGGTAAGGTAGCTAGGGCCTCTGTTACGGCCCTTCCCTTTGATGAAGGAATTATCTAAATGGAAGACAGCCTGTGAATAGTGGTTTTCACACGCCCCTGCTTTATACACGACGCCCACTGGGAGTTCGCGCGAGGGTAGTAACCTTTGCATTCCATACTTTAACTTTCTCTAGTGTACAGTATTTGGAAGTATTAATATCAGAAAAGTGTAAGGAAGGACCCTTTTCACCGGGCGTCACAGGTCGACCCAGAAATTATGTAATTCATCTAAGAATGTTCAAAAATAGTAAAAACCACTGACCCCCGAAGGAAAGTGTTCTCCACAGAATGCTGACAAGTTAAAAAACAATTAGATTTCATTCAAAATAAGTGTGACAAATAAACGGAATAGCAACCCAACCCGCACGGGAAAGAAGCTTCCGTAATAGTACGTAGTAGTAGTAAAAGGGTGAACGACCTCGAGTAGAGAGAGAGCCCGTAGTCAATCTAAACTCCCACGTTCCCTTCGCTGAGAATCCAAGTTCCCCGTAGGGAAGGAGGAACAGCGGAGAAAACAGATGAATGAAGAAAGTCCAGCGATGACAATTCCCCACGGCGGCCGAGTTATCGGAAGCCGAAGTAACGACCGAAGGACCAAGGGAGAGGCCGCGCCCCATGACGTGAAACCGTGGTGGCCCGGTACTACGCCAGTGACGTTGTCGTACACTACACACACAGCACAAACACTGAAAAGGAAACGTACTATATTTCTATACACAAATATATACATAAACATAAAGAATGTTTATATATATATATTAAGTATAAGAAAAAGTGAGTAAAAGACAAAAGGCATTAATGGCTGTCAAAGCGAGGGTGGGAGCAGACACGTCTGCCCACCACCCGAGCCAAAAGTAAAGTGAACTAGTTTACCGGTGTGTGAGGGGGGAGGGGTAGCTAGCTACCCCTCCCCTACCCCTTTGCTAGTTAGCAAGGGGGTAGTAAACCCTTGTTAAAATTCTAATGGCTCGCCATTTCAGCTACGCCGAAAGTAATACCCTATTTAAATGCGTGGTTTGTATTTTGGTTACGGAACAAGATAATGAGGTTACAGTGAGGTACAGGTGGGGGAGGGGGGGGGCTCCCCGCTGCCAACAGGGTAAAATTACCCGTTGGTCCGTTACACCACGTTGAAGTTTTGACTGCCGTATTCCAGCCTTTGTGTTATCTATCTCCTACAAGTAAAGAACAAAGGTTTGCATGTGTTGGAACAAAATTAAGTTATGGATGGGAGGGCCTCGAAAAGAACCTTTAGTGTTGGCCATAATAGACACTGCAGGTGGTATTAGTTTGGAATGAGCTAAAAGGTCACTGACTTGCATTTCTGTCTTTATAACAGCATCTAATTAGATAATCTATAATACATTAAATAGTCTCATGCACCCACTTAACGACTATAAATGTTCTCACTGAAATATACACCTACTCCATCAAACCCATTTGTGTAAGATATACCTCTGTATCTCTGTGTATGATAATCCTATTCAGTTTGGTTACAATTGCCTCACGAGCTCTTACGTTGAAAGCCCGTAAATGATGTACCTCTGTATCTTTAAAATTAATACAGTACTGTATACTGTTTACTCATACTAAATTAAATATTCAATTAAACTTATCTGCTTGACAACTGGCAAGTGAACAAAAGTGGCTGCCACGGCAAGATGGCAATGAATCAATAGAGGGCGGCAGATGATAGAACTAATAGATAATGGAGAAAATCACAAGACGTGATCTAGTTAGAAGCTATTAAGCCCTCAAGTAATGGTAATCATCCTAGTTGTCGCGCCTGCAGCAAGAGCTAAGATGCTTCCTTCTCTATTAACTGGAAGAACTATGTCTTCAATTGGAGAGCAATCCACATCAAAGCCACAAGAATAATTATTGTAATGTAATGCAATCAGAGCCTGTAGAAAAGCACAAATTTAATTTGAAAGTGATTATTCACCTTTCTTGTATGCTTTGGAGAAGAAATGATCGGGTCTAAGAGGCTTCCCAATTCCTTGGAGGGGAAGATAGACTTCCATGATGATGTAAACTGCTAAACGAGGAATGGAAGGGCTCAAGTTACTGAGGAAAGAGATGTATAAAAGGCAGTGCATGACAATAACATCTAAAACAAAGAGGAGCATAAGAAAAAGAACCTTCTATCTGGGGACGTTCCCGCACACATTTGTTACAATAATGTCTGGCCTTGCAAGTCAGACATGAAAGAAAAGATCCTTGTCAAGTGACGACATGGATCTACAGCCTCAACTGAATGATCACTTATATGAATGTTTAAGTAAAGTAACGTAAGAAGAAAGTAGGGCAAACACAAGAAACAAACTGAGGACCTAAGCTCAATATTTTGCTGGTTCACACTTACAGCACACTAAGCAGATGGAGCAATAAACTATGCACAAAAGCCCTTTAAAAAAATTGAAATTCACAAAGTACCCATTAAACTGAACTAAAGGCAAAATTTAGTACAAGACAAACTAAAAAAAGGAAATGCTTCCCCTACCCTAGTAATGGCAACATTGCCAATAATCTACACATACGTTCAATTCATTGCAGTATGCTGTATAGTCTTATTTGGCTTGATGTTTACTTTAAATTATCTTGTGTCTGCCACCCTACAAAATTGAGTAAAATTTTAGGGGAGGAATGAGTGAAACCTGTTCACATCTGCAATACAGCGCTAAAAATAAGTTTAAATTTACAAGAATGAAAAAATAAAAAAAATTGATATGCAATACATATTTGTCAATAGTCCCTTAGTTGTAAGAACCTTGAATATTTGGGATGGAAAACAGAACCTCTACAACTATATAAGCCAACAGGTTATAAATTAAAAGAAGGTTGATAAGTAACTTGTGGATTTATATGGATGAGGTTGAAATCATGTAGCACAAAGAGTGTGTGAAATCAAATCCTTTTGGTGTAGAATCAACTTTATCTTATACCCTGGACACTACCTTTATCGAACAGATGACATATAATAGGCGTAAACATTAACAGGCGTTTGTTCCTACACGAAAAAAACCTTTGTCATTTAAAATGGGTATACACTACTCTGGCTCGCAAGACGCTATGACTGATGAAGAATCATCAAAGATCTGGCAGCCAGTATTGCATACCCTATTCATCTGCATGTTGGGTGAACAGGCTCTGGTATGAAGCTGGGAACTCACTATCTCAGGTCATGGTGACGTTCAGATGTTTGTTGTTGGCCCTTGAAGTATTCCTTGCTATTGTATCAATTGTTTTTTTTTCATCTTTCAGAATGAGTGCGAAGAAAGTATGCATGAGGACTTGTCGTGGTATGGAAGTACGTCCCTGTGGGACTTTCACAAGTTTTTTAGATGTGGATCCTCGTCTATTAAGTCCTCTGGTGTGTAGAGGATATCGATGCTCCACTAAGTCCCCCTGTGAGTATTGTAGGGAGCGGTCGTCCTACCAATGGGAGAAATTTCTTGGTAGGAAGAAGAAATCTAAGCGAGACCGTTCTCCTTTGATTGCTTCAGCTTTGAAGGAGAATAAGAACCCCAGATCTCTGACTTTGACTCCAGAAATTCCCCTCCCTGAGCCTTCGTCATCGGGTCTTTCACAAGGCCAACCAATGGAAGACGGCGGCCATATTTCTCCAGGTTTATTTTGAAGATGTAGATTCTTCTGCTCTCCATAGTGAGGTAGAGGATCCTGTGTAGAGGCTGCGCCTCTTACTACGTCTTTGTTTCCAGTCATTGAGAATTCTCCAACTGATACTTGCCATACGATGGCTGAGATGGGCCATGATGTGCCATCGCTTTAACCACCTTTCAGTGCTCTGGATTCGTACAACCATCTCTCTATGATCTTGGTTCTCAAAGTGAGTTCTCAGGCTATATACCTCTGGGTTCACCTCTGCGCTTTTCAGGAAATTCTGCAAAGCACACTCCTGAGTACTTGCTAGAGCACACGCTAGTGTCCAACCATCGCCTGAGCTCCCACTATCGCTGAACCCACCCGAGTTCATACCATTACCATTTTTGACATCTTATTCCTCATCACCTCCTGCAAAGAAGTTTTGTCTTCCACTTACGTCACAAGGGTCAAAGGTTCATTACAGTCAATATATGTATGTCTTGTAAACCTTCTCCAAAGGCGTTATTAAAAGTGGTATGCTTTTAAGCAAAGCTCGGAGAGATCAATGTCGTTACAATAGCTCATCTCCGGACCAGACCACCAGCAGCGATTAGGTGGTAGAGTTGTTATACGTCCACACTCCCACAAGATGTAGGTGAGCGAGGCATGTCTGTCTACCTACACTCCATGGGAGCCCGAGGCATGCCGCCAAACCGCAATTCATAGACAAGTACACCATACCACAGTTCAGAAGTTCATCCTTCAACCCCCAGTTTAGGGGGAGCGCACTGCGGTCCCTCACAGTGCGCGCCCTCTACCTGTATAATCTTACCCATAGTGATGGAATATAACGTATCTTATACAGATACCTTTTCTCCTTCAGTTGTTTTGCTGGAATATGTCGAGGTATTGCAGGTTAGACACCGTACTCCATATCCTATGTCAACTCCAAAGAGATGCAGTCCCTACTGCTATGAAGGTGGTCCCCCTTCAACATTGTGTGGAAAGAGAGCGACGTCCTGAGCCTTTCCTCCGTTTCCCAGGGGGATTCTTCGAAAGAGATTGGCAAATTAGACCTCGTACTCTCCGATTTCAAAAGTCTCTGACAAGCGGCTTCTAGATCCTCGCATCACAACATCTTCTAAGAGTGAATGTTTTATGAGAAGAGTACCATTTGACTAGGACTGATCTTGACCTTACCTCCACTGTCAGCCTGATCAATTTTATCTTGCCCCTACTTCACCAAAGAAATTACCTAATCAAGGGCACAGCAAGGTCTGCTTGAGAAACCTGAGGATCCGAGTGACATCCCAAAAGGGGGCTTGAGTTCCTGGAGAGAGAAGAGGATTTAGAACTACTCCTGAGCCCAGGTTAATTATTCAAAGGGAAAGAGTCCGAATTCTTAAGTCTGAGATCTGGTTAAAGGCTAAGTGACAGCCTCTACTGCAAAGAATGAGAGAAGCTCCTCGACAAAGGAAGATTAGGAGAATTCCAATCCAATACAGAGAGGCTGCAACCAAAAAAAAAATACCCCTTCTACGATGTCAATAGCAAAAGAAGGATATTTCTACAGGTACTTCAAAGAGGAGCCTCAGCAAATCCGGACACCACCTGAAGACTGGCACTTGGGAGCCACCGGGATATCCTGAGACTAGTATTATAACCAGATTGTGAGTACAGTAATCGGTTAGCCTGGTAAATGCGTAGAAAGGCTTTGGCTTCCAAAAGTATCTGGTGTATTGGAAGGTGTCCTAAAACCTGCTGATGTTCCTGTAACTGGAGATCAGCCAACAGGAAAATTTTCTAGTTATGGAGAGCAGTATACTGAAAGTCCTGGATCACTTAAGGGGCACATATGTCCGATAATGAAAAGTCCTGGATCACTTAAGGGGCACATATGTCCGATAATGAATCCCAAAGTGCAAGCCATTTTGCCATATATGAATGTAGCGATTCCACTGGTTCTACTGGATTTCCCTAGTGATTGAGCATGTCTACTAGAACATTCCTCTTATTTGAAATGGATCTTCCATACAGCTCTATCATGTTGTTGGATGCCAAGGTATGTACCTGCTTGCCTAATCACAAAGGGTCTGTAGAACAGCACTCTTTTGCTTGTAAAAACATAAGCCACGAAGGTTAAGTTGTTCTTCCATGATACCGGGTGACTTGTCAAATCTTCTCGAGTAGTTAGCAATACAATAGTGTTGCCTGGACTTCTAGTAGGTTGAAAAATGATATTTTCAATTTAAAATAAATTTTTGAATATACTTACCCGGTGAATATATAAATAGCTGATGTCTCCGACGGTCGACAGATTCCAAAAACTCGCGAGCGATCGCCATGAAGGCTGCCGGGTGTGCCCACCAGCGCCGACTATCGGCCAGATACCGCATATACTTCTCAACCAAACCAGTTCTTCTCAGTCCGTAGGGTCTCTATCGGGGAGGAAGGGAGGGCCTTTAATATTATATATTCACAGGGTAAGTATATTCAAAAATTTATTTTAAATTGAAAATATCATTTTTAAATATTAAACTTAGCCGGAGAATATATAAATAGCTGATTCACACCCATGGTGGTGGGTAGAGACCAGTATTAAAACAATAAAGGCGTATATGCAAAAGAGTTTTTGACAAATATTAAAAAAACAAACTTAGGTATAGGTACCTGGTAAGGAAGCTGACTCTGATGATTACTCTGCCTCATTAGTCCGCTATCCTCACGAAGCCCAGCGATCCTCTTAGGATGCTGAAAGACTCCCAGGAGCTGCTATATCCAGGGCGAACACCCCTATAACAGGACCTCATCAAAACCCTTAATCTGGGCGCTCTCAAGAAACAATATTTTGACCACCCGCCAAATCAAAAAGATTGCGAAAGACTTCTTAGTCTCCCGTACAACCCAAAACAAGATTAAAAAATTCAAGAGTAGATTAAAAGGATATTGGGATTAAGGGAATGTAGTGGTAGAACCTTCACCCACTACTGCACTCGCTGCTACGAATGGTCCCAGTGTGTAGCAGTCCTCATAAAGAGTCTGGACAACTTTCAAGTAATATGAAGCGAACACCAACTTGCTTCTCCAAAAGGTCGCGTCCATAATACTTTTAAGGGATCTATTTTGCTTAAACGCTACTGAAGTTGCTATCGCTCTAACTTCATGAGCCTTGACTTTAAGTAAATTACGATCCTTCTCACTTAAATGAGAGTGTGCCTCCCGAATCAAAAGTCTAATAAAATAAGACAACGCATTCTTAGACATGGGCAAAGAAGGCTTTTTAACGGAGCACCATAAAGCCTCTGAACAACCTCGTAGCGGTTTAGTTCTGGATAAATAAAATTCAAGAGCTCTAACGGGGCACAGCACTCTTTCAACTTCATTCCCCACAATCTCAGAAAGACTGGGGATTTCTAATGATTTAGGCCAAGGACGAGACGGAAGTTCATTCTTGGCCAAAAAACCAAGTTGAAGAGAACATACTGCTTTATTAGCGGAGAAGCTGATGTTCTTGCTAAAAGCATGTATCTCACTAACCCTTTTAGCCGAAGCCAAGCTCACCAAAAAAAGTGTCTTGAGGGTAAGATCCTTCAGGGAGGCTGAATTTAATGGTTCAAACCTGTCTGACATAAGGAACTGTAGGACCACGTCCAAGTTCCAAGCAGGAGTCGAAATATGACGCTCCTTGGAAGTCTCGAAAGACTTAAGCAGGTCTTGGAGATCTTTGTTATTAGAAAGATCCAAACCTCTATGCCTGAAAACAGAAGCTAACATGCTTCTGTAGCCTTTAATGGTGGATGCAGAGAGGGAGCGACCGTTTCTCAGATAAAGCAGAAAATCCGCAATCTGCGCTACAGAGGCACTGGAAGAGGAAATAGAGGAGGACTTGCACCAGTCTCTAAATACCTCCCATTTCGAATGATAGATCCTGATGGTAGAGGATCTTCTAGCCCTCGCGATCGCTCTAGCTGCCTCCTTCGAAAACCCTCGAGCTCTAGAGAGTCTTTCGATAGTCTGAAGGCAGTTAGACGAAGCGCGGGGAGGCTTTGATGAAATCTCTTTACGTGAGGCTGTCGCAAGAGATCCATCCGCAACGGCAGACTTCGTGGAATGTCTACCAGCCATAGAAGTACCTCTGTGAACCACTCTCTCGCGGGCCAGAGGGGAGCAACCAACGTTAACCTGGTCCCTTCGTGAGAGGCAATCTTCTGCAGCACCTTGTTTAGGATCTTGAAAGGTGGAAAGGCATAAACGTCCAGGTGAGACCAGTCCAGCAGGAAAGCGTCTATGTGGGCTGCCTCTGGATCTGGAACTGGAGAGCAGTAAGTCGAGAGCCTCTTTGTCAGTGAAGTCGCAAAAAGATCTATGGTGGGTTGACCCCATGTCATCCATAGCTTCTCGCACACAGTCTTGTGCAACGTCCACTCCATGGAAATGACTTGTCCTCTTCTGCTGAGGCAGTCCGCTAAGACATTCATTTCTCCTTGCACAAATCTCGACAAAAGAGAGATGTTACTTGACTTAACTGGAGTTCCTTCTGATCCGTGAACCAAAGACCCGAGCATTCCAGACTGTCCAGTGGCGCTCCCTAACCCAAATCCGATGCATCTGAATACAACACATGGTTTGGGTTCTTGATCGCAAGAGAAAGACCTTCTCGAAGTCTGATGTTGCTGTCCCACCAAGTCAGACATGTCTAGACTGAGTTGGAGATTGGGAAAGAGATACTCTCTAAGCCCTTCTCCTTGTTCCAATGGTTTAGGTGAGATTGGAGAGGGCAAAGGTTGAGTCTCCCCAGAGAGATAAACTACTCCAGCGATGAAAGAGTTCCCACGAGGCTCGTTCAAACTCTTACAGAGCAACTGTTTTTCTCTTGCAAGTGACGGACTTTTAACAGAGCTTGTTCCATTCTTGTGGGAGACGAAAAGGCCCGAAAAATTCGACACTGTATCTCCATCCCCAAATAAAGAATAGTCTGGGATGGAGTACTGTAAGTTACGACTTCTCTACGTTCACTATGAGACCTAGCTCCTTGGTTAGGTCTAATGTCCATTAGAGGCTCTCCAGACAGCAATTTAATGACGACGCCCTGATTAGCCAGTCGTCAAAATAAAGGGAGGCTCTGAATCCTCAAAAAATGTAGAAAGATTGCTACATTTTGCAAGAGCCTTGTAAAAACAAGAGGAGCAGGAATGAGGCCGAAGCACAGTGCTCGAAATTGGTACACTACTTTCCCATCCACAAACCTCAGAAGTTGTTGAAAGTTTGGATGAATCGGGATGTGGAAGTATGTATCCTGAAGGTCGAGAGAGACCATCCAGTCGCCTTCCCTTACTGCTGCCAAGACAGATTTGGTAGTCTTCATCGTGAAGTTTGTCTTGACAATGAACACATTGAGCGCACTTACATCTTAAGTACTCCTGCAGTGAATGTGGCTGCCAGTTCATTGGAGCTATCCCTGATAGCCTTGTTCATGCATGACATAATTGTATAGCAATACATTGACAGCTGGAGAGACCTTCTTACTTAAGGGTCCCAGGGACCAATCCAACAAATAAATACTTCAAACGCTCGAAAAAACTCCTAACAGGAGATGGTCTAGCTCTGAAGCAGACCATAAAATCCTGGAGCGTCTCATGGCTAGACGAGGAGAATCCACTAGGCTTAAGAAGTTTCCCTGGGCAGAGGCAGGTACTCCCAAGCCGAGAACTTCTCCTGTGTCACACCAGACGCTCGAGCGAGAAGCTAATTAAGAACGAGGAAAAGCAAAAGCAGACTTTCCTAAACTTCTCCTGGATTCCAACCAGTCTCCCAGTAAGAGCATGGCTCTCTTGGAAGAACAAGAGAGAACTGACTTCGTAAATGTAGGAGTCGAAGAAAGTCATGCCAAGAGTAAACTCAGACGGCAGAGCAGCCGTTACAAAACGAGTAGGACAAAATTTCCCTAAAGAAATTCATAATTATATAACAAGGGATTGTTGGACCACCCTAGGTTACTCCTCTTCTGAATGACTTCCCAAAGGTACATTAGTTGAAAGGGGGTCATCAACTTCTTCAGAAGACACATCATCTGATAAATCTAAAGTCTTGCGGGAAGGAGATTTATATTCAGAATGACGTAAAGGAAAAGCCTGACAGGCTACATCAACTTGTATATGAACAGAAGTTAAAGTTGGAGGGTCGATGTCACACTGTAACTGCAGAGAATGTTATTCTACTACACGTCGTGACAGAAGTGACTGACGTTCAAACGTCACGTAGTAACAGCGGTGACTGCTGTTCGATGCTATATCGTGACTACGGTGACTGACCCTCGACGTCACGTCATGTCTACGGTGTCTACCGCTCAACGTCACGTCGTGTCTGCGGTGTCTGCAGCTCAACGTCACGCTGTGACTGCGGTGGCTGACGTTCAAAGCGATCAAAGTTACATCGAGATTTATGCTCCGCATCTCGTTTAACAGCAAAGCTGACACTAGGGATAACGTCAGCGTGACGTAACAAAGCTCGTTTAGAAGGTTGAAGACCTGAATCACGTATCCCAGAACCGTGACGTACAAAAAGCAAAGGATCCTTTCGCACAGGAACAGGATCGTAAGCTTCTATTAAAGAAGAAAGCTTTAACAGCATATCTTGCAAAACACTTAACTTCGGATCAACCTGTGACTGCGGTGGCTGACGTTCAAACGTCACGTAGTAACAGCGGTGACTGCTGATCGATGCTATAGCGTGACTACGGTGACTGACACTCGACATCACGTCGTGTCTACAGTGTCTACCTCTCAACGTCACGTCGAGTCTGTGGTACTGCAGCTCAACGTCACGCTGCGCACTCTGAATAGATCGTGATGTCGGAAACGTCTGTACATGAACGTCATCGCTATGAACGGGACTCTCATGATGACTATAGCTAGGACGTTGAACTTGTTCTGAAGGAACTAATAAACGTTTCAACCGTCTCGAAACCTTACGCCCAGGTTTTTAAAGAGACGAATCATCGGAAGACGAGGAGAACTTCGTCTCTCCTGTCTTATAGCAAGGACGTGCTTGACGAGCAACGTCTGATACCTTTGAGGGAACGTCTGTTTGTTGGTTTACACCTCTCACTCCCTTAGGTCCTACGACATTCCTTCTCCCTAGTGCAGGGGAGCCTGAAAGAGGTTTCGGACTAAGCAAGCGACAAGCACGAACAAACGAACCCTCCGCAACACTGAACATGTTTTTCGCACTTTCTTCACTGATACAGTGAACCCTCGTTTATCGCGGTAGATAGGTTCCAGTCGCGGCCGCGATAGGTGAAAATCCGCGAAGTAGTGACACCATATTTACCTATTTATTCAACATGTATATTCAGACTTTTAAAACCTTCCCTTGTACGTAGTACTGTTAACAAACTACCCTTTAATGTACAGAACACTTAATGCATGTACTACAGTACCCTAAACTAAAACAGGCACAAATATTAAAGGTGATTTTATATCATGCATTTCCTAAACATGCTAAAAAGCACAATAAAAAATGGCAACCAATGTTTTGTTTACATTTATCTCTGATCATAATGTAGAAACAAACTGGAGGTAGAGCTTTGCTTATTACCCAGACATATTTCTCATACTTTTCCCTTAGAACTACATCACATCTTCCTACTTTAGATATATATATATATATATATATATATATATATATATATATATATATATATATATATATATATATATATATATATATATATATATATGTGTGTGTGTGTGTGTGTGTGTGTATATATATATATATATATATATATATATATATATATATATATATATATATATATATATATATATATATATATATATATATATATATATATATATATATATATATATAAATATTTATATGTATACACATATACATACCTACATATATACATAAATACATGCATACATATATATATATATATATATATATATATATATATATATATATATATATATATATATATATATATATATATATATATATATATATATATATTACTGTATATATATGGGTTATGGAAAAAATCCGCGAAGTGGTGAATCCGCGATGGTCGAACCGCGAAGTAGCGAGGGTTCACTGAATTGCATTTTTAATAATTTCACATTAGACATGAATAAGGCTGATTTCTACCTGAAGCACGCAATTCTCCCTTAAATCAAAAGGTTAGAATTGCGAAATATGTCGTATAATGTAAGCACATTAGTACAAAATGAAACACACATGCAAAAATTAATAAACATATACATACTGTATATATCGAATAAAACGGAAATATATAAAGTTAAAAAGATCAGTGATTGGGGAGGAGCCTAAAACTAGTTCACTAAGGACTACGTTTTCAATCTCTCACCGTACAGTGCCTTGGGATGAGAATAAAAACTAAAACGTTTTATCCTCTCTCCCCGTACAGAGACTTGGGACGAGAGTAAAAATCTGAATCGAGAACAATGTTACTTGCTCCCAAACTCCTTGTACAGAGACTTGGGACGAGAATAAAGATCGGATCGTTCTCTCTTTCTCTCTCTCTCTCTTGTCACTCACAAGAGATTGGCTCACTCACTCTTCGTCAATAACAGGTTATTTGACTAAAGGAAAAAACTAAAAGGACTAAGAAATTGAAAATTAACATGTTCCTTTAAATTAGTATCTAAAAAACTTCAGTTTGTAAGAAGAATGAACAAAACGTCAAAATCGATTTACTCTTTCTGCAAAGTGAAACCGTGATTCTCTCTTTCTCTATCGTAACAATAGAGCGCAAACTGCGTAGCATAAATAAACCAAACGTTAGTTCATCTTTGAAAAACAGCACGAAGACTATTCAAAGAATAAATTTCTTAAAATATTTTCTAAAAATATTCATCTCATCAATCTAAACAAAAATAAAAGTTGAATGGGCTCAACGTTGTTTAACTTCGTTTTCCAAGTCAGGACCGCCTACAAAGAATAGGCAAAGGCCGCTAATAAAAAAAAACATAAAATTTATCTCGGTGTTTAGTATAAATGGAAAGCTAATCGAAGAGGCCTAATAAACGCGGGTGAGATATAAAATATATAGAGGTAAATCTATAATTATCAACAATAATTTATAAAGTGATAAAATAATCACTAAAAGCCTTTAACACACTTCCGTACACTGAAGGAAGGGTCGGCCATCTTTTCTCTATGGAAAAACCAGAGCGAGATTAAAAAAAAAAGCAAGGGCAAAACTTTTCCTCTCCTTTCAAAAGCATTTCTTTTGAAGATAGTATTGAATAATCCAACACGGCGAAAGCAATAAAACCAAAACCAAGTACTTCACCAAACGGTAGAAACTTGAGGTTAAGCGCGAGCGGAACCAATGTTGTCTTGACCACCGACAGAGAAGAACTGGTTTGGTTGAGAAGTATATGCGGTATCTGGCCGATAGTCGGCGCTGGTGGGCACACCCGGCAGCCTTCATGGCGATCGCTCGCGAGTTTTTGGAATCTGTCGACCGTCGGAGACGTCAGCTATTTATATATTCACCGGCTAAGTTTAATATTTAAAATCAGGGGCTTACCTCTGGTAACCTAGGGGTGACCCACCCTCCTTTGATCTGTATGGGAACAGCAGGATCCCTGGAAGTTGGATTCGAAGGAAATTCCCCAGGAAAGGATCTTGTCAATCAGCCATCAACCCTAATCATCAAATGTTTACTAGCTGCTGACATATGATACTTCTAACATACCTGGAGTGATTGTGACTGTGTTTACTGATTGAACTTGATTCTTTGATTGTTGCAAAAGGAAACGTCGCTGCCTGGCGATTGCCAGACTGGGGTTCGAGTCCCATTTTTACTCGATAATTTCTAGTAGTGTCTGTAACCTGAAACCTACCATCCTTGTGGGCTAAGGATGGTGGGGTTGGGGGAACCTATAGGTCTACCTGCTGAGTCATCAGCAGCCATTGCGTGGCCCAACCTTGGATGGAGAGGGGGCTTGGGCACTGATCATGAGTATATTTGGTCAGGCATTGCCCTTCGAGTTAGGGCATTGTCACTGTCCCTTGCCTCTGCCATTCATGAGCGGCCTTTAAACCTTTAAATTGTCTTGGTCATGGTGCATTATCTCCTGGATAGAGACAGGAAAAGTTGAGTGTCAAGAAAATCAGAGAAGCAAATCTCAATCAAGCAGGCACCAGAAAAGGCGAGTGAGAAAGCTCAGGAGGGGGATAGATAGTCCGAAGCTCTGGGCTTTGAACTGATAATTAAAAGCCCTGAGAATGAGGTGGTACTTTTTGTTGCACCAAAAGATGGTTATCTAGATGAACGTTTTCTTCAAGTTCACTGAGAGTGAGAAGTCTTCCCTTACAGCAGACTGTATGGTACTAGCATCTTCCTCTTGAACAGAGTCAAACAAAGGGAAAGATGGTTGGTTCCTGGCACTCAGTTGTCTGTGAAGGCCCAGAGAGCCATACGGAAGACTTTAAGTGCATTTTTATCCCTTACGTTTCTTTGGGACCCAAAAGACCACTGGTAACCTGGCTGCAGTGTCAAAAAAGTGCCTTTCTTCTGTCTGATAAGGTAAAGTGTGGATACTTCTATGTTTCGGGATTGTCAAAATCTGTGTCTAGGCTAAATATACAACTGTACCAAACCAGTGGTTGTAACAGGAAACTATTTAGGCTGGTCCTGGAAGCGACTCTAACCCCGAGAACTGTATGACCTCATGCGAGAGCCTTCCATTGGTTCTATGTTGTCAGCACTGCAATCGCTGAATCAATAGACAATAAAGAAGATTCATCTCTGGCATGCCAAAACTCTGTTGTCACAAAAGTGTGGGGTCATTTGACATTTTATCAGATGGTATATTTCTTTTTCTACTATTGGCAGTGGTATGTGGGTTTGATTTTAATGCCTTAGCATAGCTATTTGATTTATTTAATAGTCTTTTGGCATGTCCCACACTTATATGTTCCAAACTAGATTTGTTAAGGGCAAAAGCCAGTCATTTTATGGATATACCCACCACAAATTGCAATAGTAATGAAACTTGGCATTTTTGCTTCTTTTGACCCATGTAATAACATAGTAAAAGTCAAGGAAATTCGAAGCATTGGTACACATTCATTTCGAGCAACCACTTTTTGAAAATTATGCACGAAAATACGCTAATAGAAATGGCATAACATTTTTTGTTATAACAGTGCTTTTGTTATTTCTTTCACATTTCTCAAAAGATGTCAAACATTTTTATTATTAAATAAATAAATTGAGATAATTAACGTCTAATAGCCTTGTTTTTTTTTCTTTTTAGGTTAACCAGTAGCATGAACGATTGCGTTTTCTGCAGCGAGTCTCTCGGCAACGGCGAACAAACCACGAAATTAGGTGCCAAGGGGTGTGATGGAATAAACAAGGCAAATGACCTACGGCAGGCTGATATCAGTGTCGCACCTGGACAAGTTGTACACACCAGATGCAGGAAGGACTTCTGCTCCCAACTGTTTATTGAGCGAGACATCAGAAAATGCGGATATGACTGTACTGGTGGTTTCAGCGCACTGTGCATGCGCGTCGATCTGCCAGTTCTGCGTTTCACTAGAGCAAACACTGTTTGTTCTGTGGAACACCAGACAAGTACCAGGGCAGACAAAAAACGCATAAACTTATACCAGTCCGAACAATGGACTTCCAGAGGAAGGTTACAGAGAGCTGTGTTGAACACGATGATGCACAGTCAGAGACAGTAAAGGCTCGAGTAGAATTCGTCCAGGACTTGCATGCCGCTGACGCAGTCTATCACAATATATGTAGCATAAACTTCAGAACTGGGAAGCAGATTCCACGCCAGTTCCTTACAGTGCCAAGCAAGCGACCTAAGTATGGTAGACCGGATGATGACACACGGAATGATGCATTCATAAAAGTCGCAGAGTACCTCAAAGCCAATGACGAGGAACAGACAACGATACCGGATCTCATAGGAAAAATGGGGAATTTCTTCTTGGAACTGATTGCACACCTTATGGATTCAACTACATGAAGGAATGTATCCAAAAGCACTTTGGTCAGGATATCACCATCGCAGAAATAAATGGCAAAGAGAATGTTGTGACCTTTCGCCACAGGGCCTCTGCGATTATTCACGAATTCCATCAAAGGCCAAAGGAGACATCATATAAAGCTGAGAAGATGAGACTGATTAAGACAGCAGCAAAACTGATCAAAAGTGATGTGAAATCCGTACAACAGTCGATATATATGTACCCATGTACAACTGAAATGTCCTCAACAGAAGAAGCCATGTCGTTCCTACCTGAATCACTAAAACTCCTTCTTCAAACACTCTTTGTGGGCCGAGATGCTGATAGAAAAGTCGGTTCTCTAGGGCAAGCTATCATGCAGGCAATTCAGCCCCGAGTGCTGCTGGCACCCTTACAGATAGGACTGGGTGTACAGATGCACCATCATTTTGCATCAAAGTTCTTGATCGACACGCTCCATGCCCACGGATATTGCTGTTCTTATCGTGAGATACAAAGGTATGAACGGAGTGCAGCAGTTGTACTAGGGACAGACATTTCAAACTACCGGCCAGAGCAGTTCATCCAATATATGGCGGACAATGTCGATCACAACATCCGTACAATAGATGGCCTCAAGACATTCCACGGGATGGGAATGATTGCGTCTGTCACTCCAGGTACCAGGACATCAACAAGAGTGCCACGTGTGTCTGTAACACTGAAGGATGTTGTAGCTGTGGGCCGAATAAACATCCGACATCTGACAACACCTTACGATGGGCTAGATACTCTGAGGTATGAGGTTCTACAAGATGAGATGGAAAAGGACAGATCTACCAACCTTGACCTCCTCTGGAAGCTGTCCCTCACATTACGCTCACCACGACCAGCATGGTCTGGCATGATGCAAGCCGTGCACACTGGTGTACATCTAGGTCAGTCTAAAGTCTTCCTGCTTCCCATGATCGACATAAACAGCAGTGATCCAACTTGCATCTATTCAACATTGACATTTCTATCTGAGCACGCCAAACAGTACAACGCAAAGGTCATCATCACATTAGACCAACCACTTTGGTGGAAGGCGCTCACCATCATCGAAAGTCAATCGGAGGGCAGTGACTTGAGTAAGATTGTACTGCGCATGGGGGGCTTCCACACGTTGATGAGCTTCTTGGGGAGTATTGGAAATATCATGTCAGGATCTGGACTGCGCTCTGTTCTGGAACTGGTGTATGCCGAGAACACTGTAATGCACATGCTGTCTGGCAAGGCATATGACCGAGCTATCCGTGGGCATCTCTTGGTTGATGCAGCACTGAACACTCTCCTCGCAGAAAGGATACTTGGTACGCTAGTGCCTACTTGTTCGCAGGCTAAGAATGATGGTCCTCAGGGTATTGTAGAAGATGACGAACCAAGTGAAGACGAGATAATGCAAGGCATAGATGATGCACAGGCAGCCATAGATCCACATGATACCGAGTCAGGGTCGCAAAGTGTGGGAGCTGGACCAATTGACCTGTGTGAGCTGCGAGACCTGTATGATTCATTGATGAAGGGTGAGTGTTCTACTGAAGATATCCTTTCAGCCCCGGTTCTGGACTCTGTTCGTGACATCATGAATGTTGCCCGACAATCGATGAAGGATCTACGTACTGCACAGCTATGGCTGCAATACATGGACATGATTGACATATTGAGGACATTCCTGAGGTCGGAACGCACTGGTGACTGGCGTCTGCACGTGCACGCTTTGCACGACATGTTGCCCTACCTGGCAGCTGCAGGCCACAATCTCTACACCAAATCTATTTACGTCTACTTGCAGCGACTGGCACAACTGTCTATTCAGCACCCCGAGGTCCACCACCAGTTCCAGAATGGATATCACGTAGTGCGGCGCTCAGATCGGTACTGGGCCGGCTTGTCCACAGATCTTCTGATCGAGCAAGTGCTCATTTGAAGTGTGAAAACCACAGGGGGACTGACAAGGGGCCATGGCATGAGCGAGTCGCAAAGGATCACGTGGCTGCTGTCCACCCCCATATGTGCAGAGGTCAACATGGCCTTGCAAGACTACACATCAGTGCCGTATGGGACCAGTGACCAGCACAAAGAACAAAGAGCAGCTCGACAAGCACGGGACACAGATGACACGCACAAACTCATTGGCTACCTATCATCAAAGGATCCCTTTGGAAACGATCCAACTCTGCAAAGCATTGACACTGGCATCACAGCTGGAGATTCGGTCAATGCTGACCAAGCAGCGTCAGTGGGCAGGAAGATCTTAGATGGAATGGTTGGCAAAAAGGTTCTTGATCACACGTTCAAGAAAAAAAATCAGGTTGTGACTTTAGACACACGTTCAAATGGCAAAGAATCTGTTCTGATAGATCCACAACTGTTGTTCCAATGTCTGAGTACAGCAGGATCACGCTGTGATGACCTCACTGATGTCTTCAAGTACGAACTATGCAGTTACCCACCAGCACTGTTTCAGACCATTGATATCCTGCTTGAGGCTGACAAGCCAGCGCTAGCCGAGGCCATTTAGAAACAACTCCCCCTTGCTGTTCGCAACACAGTGCTGCCACAGAATGTGCAATATGTTCTGGATGGTGGGGCATTGCTACACAGAATTCCTTGGAATTTTGGCGAGACCTATGAAGGAATCTCCAGTCACTACATACGATATGTTGGAGACAGGTATGGTAAAGCTGTCATAGTGTTTGATGGATATGTGAGCGCACCCTCCACCAAAGATGTAGTGCACAGCAGGCGCGTTCGATCACACAGCAGTCCCCTTGTCAACTTCACAAAGGACATGGTATGTACTATGAAGAAAGATGACTTCCTTGCCAACCAAACAAATAAACAAAGCTTCATCAATCTACTGAGTGATGACCTTCAACAGCAGCACAACGATGTTCTTCATGCCAGGGCAGATGCAGATGTCCTCATAGTGGAGACAGCTATTGCATGTGCAAACACCAAGGACACCGTGGTAGTTGGCGATGACACCGATCTTCTTGTTCTCCTATGTAGTCGTGCAGGGCCCACATCACACAACCTGTTCTTCCAACCTGAGCCTAAGCTGACGTCAAGGAGGCAAGCAAGATGTTGGAATATCGAGCAAGTGCAAAAGACACTTGGACGCCATGTGTGTGACAAGCTCCTTGTGGCACATGGACTCCTGGGTTGTGATACCACGTCAAGACTGTACTCCATTGGCAAATCAGCAGCTTTGAAGAAGCTGAACTCCAGTGCGTATTTCCTGGAGCGTCGAAAGAGGATGTCATGACAGCTGGAGAGAATGCCGTGGTTTGCTTGTACAATGGCCAGCCCGGGGAAACACTGGACATAATAAGGCTTCAGCGCTTCTGCCAGAAGGTTTCAACAAGCACTGTCAAGAGTTGAGCCTCGTACCCTGCCCCCTACATCAGCATCTGCAAAGCAACATTGCCTACGGGTGTATGTTCAGGTTCAGCAGTGGCAAGGAGTTGGCATAGATGCCAATGGTTGGGGATGGGCTATCCGTGACGAGAGAATGGTTCCCGTTATGACCGAGATGAAGCCTGCTCCAGATTACCTGCTAGATGCCATCCACTGTGGCTGCAATACAGACTGCAGCACCCGACGATGCAGCTGTCGCAAGTACAACCTGGAATGCTCTTCCGCCTGCAGTGAATGCAAAGGACTTCACTGTTCTAATGTGACCTTGCCAGAACCAGAAAGTGATCCAGAAGAAGAATGCGCTCTTGCTGGTCCTGAAGATGAATAAACATTTGTCAGTGTGGTCTGGTACATGGAGATGTCTTGGCAACATGATTAGATTTGACTCTCAGTTCATTCAACTCTTGATCCTTGGTCATGGTCATCTTAATTTAGCTAAGGTGAATGCCGGTGTCGTAATGTAACATGTATACAGTTGTTTGTCTAGACTCTAGAATATACACTGAAAATTTTATGCAGATTTTTTTTCTTCAAACCTTCTCTTAATGATTGCAAAATTTGGAAATGTGCCAATGCTTCGATTTTCCTTGATTTTTAGTATATCATTCTAGGAATGAGTGGCCTACATAAGCAGTGTGTGGAGGAGAGTGTGACACGTCCTATGAAGTTGACCTTGAGACCTTCAGATAGGAATTCTAGGATAGGACGTTCCCAATACCACCTCGTCAGGGTATGGGAGACGCAACAGTATTAAGCTTAATACTAGGAGCACAAAGAAGCATGGGTTACCTGCAGAGGTCGAGGTCAGCTATGCGAGGACCAGGATGCTGCTTCCCCAAGAGAGGGGAGAATGAAGAAAGAAGTAAGGGTCAGACATACTCTTTCATTCACGCAGACTAAGACCGGGTAACAACGCCCTCAACCTACTGCTACTTGTCCAATAAGGAGCCTGAGGTTAGACCAGCTGTTGTGCAGCCACCACAGGGCCGATAGAAAACGTATCGAGGCTCCTGTGGGTCACGTCTTGCAGGTAGTGGGCTGTGAAGGTCGTTTGATGCTTCCAGACCCCAGCTTGAAGTATCTGCGTCACAGAGAAGTTTCTCTTGAAGGCCAGGGATGTAGCAATACCCCTGACATCGTGGGCCCGAGGGCGACGTGACGGAGGAGGGTCAGGATTCAAGGCATGGTGGATAACCCTTCGAATCCAAGCTGAGATGGTGTTCCTGGTGACCCTCCTCTTGGTCCTGACTGTGCTCACAAACAAAGCTCGCACTTGAGGACGGACTGCAGCCGTTCTCTTTAGGTAGTGCCTCAGACATCTCACTGGACATAGTAGTAGCTGGTCTGGGTCGCTTGTTACAGAGCGGAGACTCGCGATCCTGAAAGAGTCGAAGCGAGGATCCGGTACTCCAGGATTCTGAGTCTTGACAACAAACTCAGGGACGAACCTGAACGTTTCCTCCCCCCATCCCCTTGAATGGGCGATGTCGTACGAGAGACCATGAAGTTCACTAACCCGCTTGGCCGAAGCCAAAGCGAGTAGGAAAGCCGTCTTCTAAGACAGGTGGCGATCGGAGGCCTGGCGTAATGGCTCGAAGGGAGGTCGCTTAAGAGACCTAAGGACTCGAACCACGTTCCAAGGAGGAGGTCTCACTTCCGACTGGGGGCAGGTAAGCTCATAGCTACGTATGAGTAAAGAGAGCTCTAGCGACGAAGAAATATCCACGCCGTTCAGTCTGAAGGCCAGGCTTAAGGCTGAGCGATAGCCTTTCACTGTCGAGACAGAAAGGCGCATTTCTTCTCGCAGATAAACGAGGAAGTCCGCTATTGCTGGGATAGTGGCATCGAGTGGAGAGATACCCCTTCCACAACACCAACCACAAAAGACTCTCCACTTTGCTTGGTAGACTCCCTCAGAGGACCTTCGCAGGTGGCGAGACATTCTCTCCGCAACCTGTTGCGAAAAGCCTCTCTCCGCGAGGAGACGCTGGATAGTCTCCAAGCGTGAAGCCGAAGCGAGGCTACGGCCCTGTGAGGGACGCCGGAGTGGGGTTGTCTGAGAAGCCCGTGTCGTGGAGAAAGTTCTCTCGGGAGCTCCGTCAGGAGCTGCAGAAGATCCGGAAACCATTCCGCGTGATTAATTGATTGATTGATTGAAAGTTTTCTGGCATCCTGACATCTAAGGTCATTGACGCCGATACCATTTACTGTATATGAAAATTAAAAGAGAATTCGATTAAAACCATAAAAATTAAGAAGTCCTTACAATAGTTAAATAGTTTTCAGAAGACCTGCTTCTGAAATAAATCTAAAAATTCCGCTCGCATAGTAAGACACATCATGTCCAAGAATCTTGGCAAGGATAAACCTGCCATCCTCACCTCGACCCTCAAACAGATATCTATTTCTTAAGTTAGTAAAATTAGGGCATTCAGTCAACAAATGCCTCACTGTTAAAGGTACTAAGCAGTCCTCGCAATACGGTTGGTGTTGGCCCTTCAGCATAAACTCGTGTGTCAACCGTGTGTGACCAATACGGAGACGACAAAGAGTCGTCTCCCATTTTCGGGGAATCATGTTATACCTCCAAGCTGATATGATATTTGTTACTTCCCTCATTTTATTGCCATCTTGACTATCCCAGTGCTGTTGCCATTTATCACAAACCAATTTCTTGATGTAAGGTAGGAAATCGTTACATGGAATGGGATACCTCCTTGGTAGCAACTCGGATGCCGCATTCTTCGCCAGTAAATCTGCCTTCTCATTCCCAGACACACCTACATGTGCTGGAACCCAACAGAATCGAACAGTTATACCTTTCCGTCCAATAATAAAAAGCCATTCTAAAATCTTTAAAACTAGAGGGTTACTAGAATTAAAAACTTCTAAAGCTTGAAGAACACTCCTTGCATCACTAAAAAATGTTATTTTGATTATAAAATAAATTTTTGAATATACTTACCCGGTGATTATATAGCTGCAACTCTGTTGCTCGACAGACAACTCTACGGAAAAACTCGCCAGCGATCGCTACACAGGTTGCGGGTGTGCCCAACAGCGCCATCTGTCGACCAGATACCCAGCTCTCAATGTAAACAAAGACTCAATTTTCTCCTCGTCCCACTGCGTCTCTATTGGGGAGGAAGGGAGGGTCATTTAATTTATAATCACCGGGTAAGTATATTCAAAAATTTATTTTATAATCAAAATAACATTTTTCAATATTTAACTTAGCCGGTGATTATATAGCTGATTCACACCCAGGATGGTGGGTAGAGACCAGTAATATATGTTTACACTTTTATGAGCTAAGAGTTTTTTATTTCATTTTAGAAGTTATCAAAATAACAAGAACAAAATAAATAGGTACCTGGTAAGGAAGTCGACTTGAACAATTACTCTGCCTTTTAAGTACGTCTTCCTTACGGAGCCTCGCGATCCTCTTAGGATGCTGATCGACCCCTAAGAACTGAAGTATCAAGGGTTAGAACCCATACAACAGGACCTCATCAAACCCCTAATCTAGGCGCTCTCAAGAAATGACTTTGACCACCCGCCAAATCAACCAGGATGCGAAAGGCTTCTTAGCCTTCCGGACAACCCATAAAAAAACAACATTTCAAGAGACAGATTAAAAGGATAAGGAATTAGGGAATTGTAGTGGTTGAGCCCTCACCCACTACTGCACTCGCTGCTACGAATGGTCCCAGTGTGTAGCAGTTCTTGTAAAGAGACTGGACATCTTTCAAGTAAAATGACGCGAACACTGACTTGCTTCTCCAATAGGTTGCGTCCATTATACTTTGCAGAGATATATTTTGCTTAAAGGCCACGGAAGTTGTTACAGCTCTAACTTCGTGCGTCTTCACCTTAAGCAAAGTTCGGTCTTCCTCACTCAGATGTGAATGAGCTTCTTGTATTAACAATCTGATAAAGTCTGACCAAGCATTCTTTGACATAGGCAAGGATGGTTTCTTAACTGAACACCATAAAGCTTCAGATTGGCCTTGTAAAGGTTTAGTACGCTTTAAATAGAACTTAAGAGCTCTAACAGGGCATAAGACTCTTTCTAGTTCATTGCCTACGATCTCCGATAAGCTGGGGATATCGAAAGATTTAGATCAAGGCCGAGAAGGCAGCTCATTTTGGCTAGAAAACCAAGTTGTAGCGAACAAGTGGCTTTTTCTGACGAAAATCCGATGTTCTTGCTGAAGGCATGAATCTCACTGACTCTTTTAGCCGAGGCTAAGCATACCAGGAAAAGTCTTAAGAGTGAGATCTTTCAGGGAGGCTGATTGTAACGGCTCCAACCTGTCTGACATGAAGAATCTTAGTACCACGTCTAAATTCCATCCAGGGGTACCCAAACGACGCTCCTTGGTGGTCTCAAAAGACTTAAGGAGGTCTTGCAGATCTTTATGTTTGGAAAGATCTAAGCCTCTATGCCGGAAGACCGATGCCAACATGCTTCTGTAGCCCTTGATAGTGGGAGCTGAAAGGGATCGTCCTTTTCTCAGGTATAAGAGAAAAACAGCTATTTGAGCTACAGAGGTACTGGTCGAGGATACAGAAACTGACTTGCACCAGTCTCGGAAGACTTCCCACTTCGATTGGTAGACTCTAATGGAAGACGCTCTCCTTGCTCTAGCAATCGCACTGGCTGCTTCCTTCGAAAAGCCTCTAGCTCTCGAGAGTCTTTCGATAGTCTCAAGGCAGTCAGACGAAGAGCGTGGAGGCTTTGGAGTACCTTCTTTACGTGTGGCTGACGTAGAAGGTCTACCCTTAGAGGAAGACTACTGGGAACGTCTACTAACCATCGAAGTATCTCGGTGAACCATTCTCTCGCGGGCCAGAGGGAAGCAACTAACGTCAACCTTGTCCCTTCGTGAGAGGCGAACTTCTGCAGTACCTTGTTGACAATCTTGAACGGTGGGAATGCGTAGAGATCCAGATGTGACCAATCTAGGAGGAAAGCATCTATATGTATTGCTGCTGGGTCCGGGACTGGAGAGCAATAGATTGGAAGCCTCTTGGTCAGCGAGGTTGCAAAGAGATCTATGGATGGTTTTACCCCAAGTGGACCAAAGTCTCTTGCACACATCCTTGTGGAGGGTCCATTCGGTTGGAATTACTTGCCCTTTCCGACTGAGACAATCTGCTATGACGTTCAAGTCGCCTTGGATGAACCTCGTTACTAGGGAGATGTCTTGACCTTTTGACCAGATGAGCAGGTCCCTTGCGATCTCGTACAACGTCAGTGAGTGGGTACCTCCTTGTTTGGAGATGTACGCCAAGGCCGTGGTGATGTTCGAGTTAACTTTCACCACTTTGCCTCGAAGGAGAGACTTGAAGCTTTTCAAGGCCAGATGTACTGCCAACAGCTCCTTGCAGTTGATATGCATGCTCCTCTGACTCGAGTTCCACAGTCCTGAGCATTCCCGACCGTCTAGTGTCGCGCCCCAGCCCACGTCCGATGCGTCCGAGAAGAGAACGTGGTTGGGAGTCTGAACAGCCAGGGGAAGACCCTCTCTTAGGTTGATATTGTCCTTCCACCAAGTCAGACAAGACTTTATCTTTTCGGAAACCGGGATCGAGACCGCTTCTAGCGTCTTGTCCTTTTTCCAGTGAAAAGCTAGATGGTATTGAAGAGGACGGAGGTGTAGTCTTCCTAGTGACACAAATTGTTCCACGGATGACAGCGTCCCTACCAGACTCATCCACAGCCTGACTGAGCAGCGTTCCTTCTTCAGCATCTTCTGGATGGATAGCAGGGCTTGATCTATTCTGGGGGCTGATCGTCTTGTTGTTCAGCAACGTCCTCATCAGAGGGTTCCTCATCCGAAAACTGATGAGGAAACGGCAACGGAGTGAGCAACGTCTGGCTCGCTGAGTCCGGTCGCACTGGTGCATGCGTGACGGAGCCGGACGCAACATCATGGAACTGCTGCACAGTCTGTGAACTGTCAACAACCATGGGTGCGCGAGGAAGCACAGCGTCAACCCGAGACTGTCTAGACCGTCTGGGTTGTGCAGTCAACACCCTACCGGGTTGCTGAGGTTGACGCACTGCGTCAAAACAAGTCACCTCTGCTGGTTGTTGAACGTCCTGAACGTCAACAACCACCTCCGAGCGTCGCTTAACGTCAACGTGCGGCTGGCAACCCACACTGGGTCGCATCGGTGGAGGAACCACCTCAATTGGCAGACGCGAGTAGGTTACCTCAGCGTCAACAGGGCGCACAACCGACCGGTTGGAAGGTTGTTGGCAAGAAAGTTCGGTAGCAACCTTCTCCGCATTAAAGTCCTCTATCAAGGACGCAAGCTTGGACTGCATGTCTTGCAGCAAAGCCCATTTAGGGTCTACGGGAGCAGGTGCGGCAACAGACGGGGTTAGCGACTGAGGCGGTACCGCTTACCATCCCTGAAAGCCTTGTTATGCATGACATAATTGTACAGCAAAACTTCAAAGGCTCGAAAACAGCTGTGAAGTTGACCTGTAAAAAACTTGGAGCGTCTCCTGGCCAGGCGCCAGGGAGAGTCTACGAGAATTGAGAAGTCTATCTGGGCAGAGGCATGAACTCCCAAGCCGAGAACTTCTCTCGTGTCATATCAGACTCTCGCTCTATAAACCAGTTTAAAAGAAGGGAAAGCAAAGGCTGTATCCCCCAAACTCCTCCTGGTGAAAAACCAGTCGCCTAGCCAACGTAAAGCTCTCTAGGAGAGCGAGAGAGCACTAGCTTAAAAACAACGGCTTCGAATTAGCTAGGCCTAGTGTAAGCTCTGACGTTTAGGTGAACGAGGAGCAGCAGTTACAAAAAGATCCGGACAAAGATCCTTAAAAAAATCATCATGATTTAATTAAAGTCCATAGGGGGCTAAGCAGCTTTAGGCTCCTCTCCATCTGACAGAGTCCTCAAGGGAATATCAGTAGGAGGGGGAACAGCAACTTCCTCATCTACAGGAACCTTGTCCGATAAAAGCTGAGTCTCAAGCAAGGGAGAGACCTACCGTGGTGGCAATGCTTTACAAGCAGAGTCCACACTCACTGGTGCATTAGTAGCGGACCAGAACGCAACGTCATGTAACTGCTTGACAGTCTGTGAACTGTCAACAACTGAACTGTCAACCATAACAGATGCGTGAGGACGCACAGCGTCCACTCGAGACTGCTTTGACTGCCTAGACTGAGCAGTCAAAACAACTCTAGAATGCGGAGGTTGACGCACAGCATCAAAATAAGTCAACTCCGATTGTTAGTGAACGTCTTGAACGTCAACAGGAGCATCAGCAAGTGGCCTAACGTCCAAATGCGGCTGAAAAACCACACGAGACCGCATCGAGTGTGGTTCTAAACAACCTGACTGACGTGACTAAGCTACGCCAACGTCAACAGTAAGCACCAAGGAACGTTAGGTTGGCTGAAAGCCAGGATATCGATGAGATAAACGGCTAGACTCAACGGACTAATCGGCAGAATAGTCTTCCATAAGGGAGGCAAGCATATACTGCATGTCTTGCCATACAACCCATTAAGGATCAACGGAAATGGTTGTGGTAAGAGACGAGGGTAACGTCTGTGACCGCAACACTTTGCCTACAAAAAAAGACTCTCGGAGTCTGTGTTACGCTTTTGTTAGGCGGTGAGCAGTTATCCGATGACTGCATAGGGTCAGAGCTGTCCTAATGGTTGTAACCAGGACGCTGGACCTGTCCTGAAAGGACTGACTTTCGCTTAAGGGCTTCGAAACCTTGTGACAGGTTTCTTATGCGAAAAGCCTTCGGATGACGAGGAGAAACAACGTCTCTCTCGTCTTATGGTAGGGGAGATCTTGGTAAGATACACCCGATACCATAGAGGGAAAACGTCTGTTCGTTGATCAAGGCCTCTCGAACCCATAAGTCGTTTGACATTACTTCTCCCCTGGGCTTGGGAGCATGCAAGAGGTCCCGGACTAGGTGAACGACAGGCACGAACAGACGAACCCTCGGACGCAACACTGTAACACTTTGCGCATATCACTTTATCACTTCGATTTTCTGTTTTGCACTTATTTCACTGAAATCGAAACTTTTACTGATTTCTACCTGAAACACGCAATTCTACCCTTCATTAAAAGGTAGTAATTGCGAAATCAGTCGTATAATGCAAGCTCATTAATACCAGCAAAAAACAGAACATATTTTAAGATAAAAAAATCAGTGGCTGGGAAAGAGACTAAACACTAGTTCATATAAACTACGTTTTCAATCTCTCACCTCACATAGCCTGGGGACGAGAATAAAAAACTAAAAACGTTTTATCCTTCCTCCCCGTACAGCGACTAGGGACAAGAGTAACTCGAGAACAACGTTACCCGCTTGAACGGAACGTTTTCTCTCCTCTCACTCCCTCCGTCTCTATCTCTCTCTCTCTTTCTCTCTTGATTTCGCACCTAAGAGAAGAGCCCAATTATATTTCGTCAAAAAAAACATGTTATTTGACTAAAGGAAAAAACTGAAAGGTTTTTCAAATAAAAAGTTTCTTTAAAATAGAATTTAAAACATTTAAGCTAAGAAAGAATGAACAAAACGTCAGAATCGATTTACTCTTACTGCAAAGTGAAACCGTGATACACTCTCTCTCTATCGTAACGATAGAGCGCATGTTGAACGTCCTGAACGTCAACAACTGCGTAGCATAAAAAACTAAACGTTAGTTCATCTTTGAAAACAGTACGAAGACTATCAAAGAAATTCTTACATAAAATATTACATTTAAAAAGTTTTAAATCCTTAGCTCTTTAAAAGCTAATTACGATATAAAGGGCTCAACGTTGATTAACTTCGGTTTCCAAGTTAGGACCGCCTACTCTCAGGAAAGGTCGCATATAAACAAAACATTAAAATTTATTTTTATATGTTTATAATAAATGGAAAGTTAATCGAAGAGGCCTAATAAAGGCGGAGAGATATAAAATATATAGAGGAAAATCTATAACGTGATAAGATAATTACTAAAAGCTTAAACACACTTCCGTCTAAGGGAAGGGTCGGCCATTTAAAAGTGAAAGAAAGTCCATACTCTCTTTGTCACCATAATTAAATCTATCCAAAACGAGTTCAAGATTTAAGATGAAGATAAAACACCTGCATAGCGAAAGCTCAAAACTAGAATATAGTACTTCACCAAATAGATGTGAAAAACTCCAGTTTAGCAACAGCGAGTAAAGTACGTCTTGTCGACACCTCGACAGAGAGAAAATTGAGTCTTTGTTTACATTGAGAGCTGGGTATCTGGTCGACAGATGGCGCTGTTGGGCACACCCGCAACCTGTGTAGCGATCGCTGGCGAGTTTTTCCGTAGAGTTGTCTGTCGAGCAACAGAGTTGCAGCTATATAATCACCGGCTACGTTAAATATTGAAAATTGTAAAATTACCCTCCTTTTCCAAAGCTATTTTCTCAATAGCGGTTAATATGCCATACAGTTCGGCAGTAAATATGGAAGCTGTTAGAGGAAGTGCACCTCTGCAATTAAAATCATTACTATGTACTCCAAATCCAACGCCAGCATCAGATTTGGAGCCATCAGTATATATAAAAGTCGATCCTCTATGTTCTTCAACATGTTCCATAAAAAGAGACCTGGATTCTAAGTCAGTCAAATTCTTCTTAACTCCAATAAAGTATCTACAAAAAGATATGTCAGGTAATTTCCATGGAGGCGTTGATGATACCTTGAATGGAAGCACCTTATTTCTAATTATATCCAGATTGTTTAATAATTGGTTAACCCGAAACCCAAAAGGTTGAGGAGATTTTGGGTGCAACTCAAAGTAGGTTGAGTGCCTTACAAGGCTTGCAGTTTGAAAGGCTGAAGAATTGGGGAGTCTTTGCAATCTAAACCAATACCGAATAATAGAGGACATTCGGTAAAGGTCCAGAGGCAACTCCCCAGCATCAACAAGGAGACTTGTGATAGGGGAGGTTCTAAAGGCTCCTGTGGACAATAGAATGCTAGCATGATGTATTGAATCTAGTATTTTTAACCGGCTTGGGGTTGCTGAGGAGTATATTTCGCATCCATAACTAATTTTGGAAAATATCAAGGCCTTGTATAATTTTAAAATTGTATTGCGGTCTGCCCACCATGATGTATGGGACAAGACTTTTAAAAGATTCATAGCTTCAACACATTTAGCTTTTAATGTTTTTAAGTGAGAAACCCATGTAAGCCTACAATCAAATATCAACCCTAAAAATTTGGCTTCACTTGCACATGGGATCCGTTGACCTTTGATGTATATATCCGGGTCTGGATATACTCCCCGTATACGACAGAAATGGACAATTGTAGTTTTACTTGTTGAGAACTTAAATCCATTCATATCGGCCCAATGGATAATTTTATCAATAGAGAGTTGGATTTTTCTCTCAACCATTGCCATTCTGGCTCCAGCAAATGATATGGAGAGATCATCCACAAATAATGTTGCGAGAACATCCCGGGGAACGACTGAGGATATCCCATTAATTGCTAGTGCAAAAAGGGTTACACTCAGCACACTCCCCTGAGGAACTCCTTCTTCCTGGCATTTACTCTGTGATAGAGCTTCCCCAACTCTCACTTGGAAAACTCCATGTGAAAGAAATGACTGGATGAATAGTGGTAGCTCACCTCTCAATCCGTACTCATGGATTCTTTTAAGTATACCGTATCTCCATGTGGTATCATATGCCTTTTCAAGATAAAAAAAAACTGTCACATGGTGCTGTTTGGAAGCAAAGGCTTCACAAATGGAGGACTCAAGTTGTATCAGCACATCAGTCGTTGAGTGCATTTTCCTGAATCCACATTGAATGGGTGATAAAATATTCTTCTTTTCAAGGTACCAAATCAGTCTTGCATTGACCATCTTCTCCATGATTTTACATAAACAAGATGTCAATGCAATAGGTCGGTAGTTTGCTGCTAAAAACTTGTCCTTACCGGGTTTTAAAAAGGCTAAAATAATGGCTAGTTCCCAAACACTTGGATAACTATGATCATGCCATATTCTATTAAAAATGCTTAAAATAAATAACTTTGTATTAAAAGGTACATGTTTAATCATTGCATATGGAATTTCATCGGGTCCAGGGGCTGTATCGTTACAAGTAGCAAGAGCAGAATCAAATTCTCTTTCAGTAAAAGGAGAATTGTATGACTCTTGCTTTCTTGTTGCGAAGTTTAAAACTTTCTTTTCTTCATTGCTCCTATACTGGTGACCAGGAGCTGCTTCACACTTGCACGATACATTTGAGAAATGGTCAGCCAGGGCATTGCTTACTTCGGTTGCTCCAGTCATATACTGGCCATTTATCTTTAACACTGGTGGTGGGTTTGGGGTGAATTTTCCTGCTATCTTTTTTACTTTCCTCCACACAGATGATGTTGGTGTTCTACTGTTAATGGAGGAAACAAAGGACATCCAAGACTGGCGCCTAGCTTCTTTCATGGCACGGCGGAACTGTGCTCTACATTTCTTGTATATGACTAAATTCTCCTCATTACGGCGCATGCGCAATCGAGTTAAAGACTTTCTTGTGGCTCTGTGCAGGGCAGTTAGTTCTGACGACCACCAGGGGACTGGTCGTCGTCTGAATATCCCAGTTGTTTTGGGAATGGAAATCACTCCTGCTGTGTGAAGAGTTCCATTAAGTAAGTCTATGGCATCATCAACACTTTCAAACTGTTCTGCATTTCCTTCAATTTCACTTAACTCCCGAAATCTATTCCAGTCCGCCTTATCAAGATTCCATCGAGGTGATCTTTGTAAAGGTGGACCATTGTTGGTGTTTATAATGATTGGTGCATGATCACTAGTATGCCAATCATCTAATGTTCTCCAATTAAAATCGAGAAGACAGTTAGAGCTTGCAACTGATAGGTCAATGCAGGACAAGGTACCTGTCTGTACATGAAAATGTGTGGGCTCTCCTGTATTGAGGAGTCCGACATCTTCATTCTCCAAAATTGACGATATAATATTACCCCTTGCATTTGCTAAAACATCACCCCATAAAGGATGTCTACTATTAAGGTCTCCTAGTAAGAGAAAGGGTTGTGGGAGTTGTTTAATCACCTCTACTATATTATCATATGAGATGTTATCATTTGGAGGCAAGTAAAGAGAACAGATTGTGTATTTTCTCCCTATATCAATCTGTACAGCCACTGCCTGCAGAGGGGTACAGATAGACAAAGATATTTGGGGAACATCTCGACGAACGTATATAAGACTTCCCCCATGGCTCCCTGCTCGTTGATCATATGGTGTCCTATAGCTAACATACTCTCGAGGACAAGGAGTATTAGCATCGAGCTTGCTTTCTTGTAGACATACTGTTATAGGGGAGTGCTCACGTATGAGGAGCTTAAGTTGTTCATATTTCGCCCTTAAACCCTGGCAATTCCATTGCAGAATGGAGGAAAGAACTATGTTTTATTTTTTGGAAGACACCTTGGATGAAGTCTTCCCATTGGCAATATTTGATCTAACAATATTTCCCGGAGGTAACTCTAGAGAGGATCTTGATATAGTGGGTTTTGTGTTTCTCTTTTTCTTTGTGTCCTTTTGATCTAATTGTTGAGGAGGATGGTGGGCCTCAACTTGAATTTCTGATTGGTTCAATTTACCTTCTAGTTGTTCAGAAACATCAGCAGACAAGATATCATATTTATTGGAAGTCGTGACTTTAATGTTTCTTATGGTAGGAGGCGAGAGGGAGGGAGGTCTCTCTCTTTTTCGATTAAAAGGTTGTGATCTGTCAGGTTTTTGCACCTTCCCCACTACGGGTTCACCAGGTAAATTGGTTTCGAGTGCAACCTCCATCAGATCAGGCAAGGAAACGGCCTGTGAGAGGTTTGTACTATTGTTTAAAATCGGAGTAGTTGGCTTTTGAATAATTTTCAGATCTTTAAGTGTCCGTTTTGATTTTTCCACAATTTGTTTCTTTATCTTAGAAGTAGAGATATAATTTTCGTCGGTGTGGTTTGGCAAGTTTTTCTTCAGAACCATCGAAAAAGGTTGCCCTGGTCTTATTTGCTTTTCAAGAGCTCTTTTACGAGCCTCTTTAAAAGTAACCCTTTCCATGGTCCTAATGGCCTGGATTTCTTGTTCAAAAATAAACTTTACACAGCTTTTAGATGTAGCTGGGTGTGCTTCCCCACAATGTATGCAATTAGGGTTTTCGATGCATACTCCATGACTACTTTTTCTACAGTTGGCACAAACAGCTGGCTTATTGTTTAGTTTTTCTTTACATTTCTGGCTTAAATGGCCATACATTTGGCAATGATAACATCGCAATGGTGAAGGGATATATGGTTTTACCTTCAAAGATAACCAACCAGCTTTTATAACATTTGGTAATCGGCATTGATCAAATGTTATAATCAGAGTAGCAAGAGGGATACGTTGTTCTCCAACTCTCTTTCTCATTCTGACTACTTTAACTACTCCTTGATTTTTCAGTTCATCCTCTATTTCTTTTTCCTCTATATCCAACAATTCTGGAGCATATATCACACCTCTACTCTGGTTGAAAGTAGGGTGCAAAACACATTTTACGCTATGACCATTCAATGTTGTAAGTGTTTTTAACCTTTCACCTTGTAATGGGGACAGTGTCTCTATCAAGAGACTTCCATTTCCCTGGGGTAAAATTTTTGGCTGCCCTCCACATAAAGTAACTATTTCCCTATTAGCTTTAAAAACATTTATAAGCTCATTTCTTCCATTTTCAAATTCCAAGATAAAAAAATTTTCATAATTCACTACTTCATAGTGACCAGGTAATACTTCTACTTTTCTATATCTTTCTGTACTGTCATCATTTTTCACTCTCTCTCTCTCTTCTTCTCTAGCGTTTTATTATTCACATGACGTGAATAAGGTTCTAACGTTACAATGTTAGAACCCGAGTTGGAGCTGTCTGTACCGAGGTCCATGTTTGTATTTTCCAGGTCGTCAACAGAGGTGTTGGGTTTTTTTGAAAAAGCAAGCCGGGTTATCCACCTCTTATCGGAGGATGTCAGTCCTCCTATCCCATGTGGCCCAACACGAGAAGAGGCTTCAGCGGGGACCAGTCCTCTATTAGAGAGGGGCTGCCTCTCTTAAGGTGGGCGTACACTGGTCAGTGGGGGTAGTTAGCCCCTCCCACCGTCGACTCCAATGCCTGGCGTCACCCATTACCCGCAAATATGGGTGACTTAAGACCGGATCACTGGAGCCCGACTCTTAACAGACTTGGTCTGCACCCAATGGGGTCTGCCAGAGGGAGATGGCGTCTAAATTGGCACAGGTTGAGATGGTATGACATCCATCCCACACACTGCCAAATCCAAAGCAGCATCCAAAGTAAAATCGAACATGCCAAAGTCGTCAACAATATCGAGCCCAAAAGGAAGAGATGGGAGAAAAAAAAGAAATAATCAAAAGTAAAAGAGAAAGTGCTGACTGATTTAGTTGGATCGACAGCTGGGCACCGAGGTCCAATGGGAAGTAGTTCCCACTGTTCATTAGAGCCCAGCTGCTAATCCCTAAGCCCCCATCCTCATCAAGGCTTCAGCATCTGTGGGGCCACTCCGCGTGATGACATAGCGGAGCTACCAGAGTCATTGAACAGTTGACCGATAGTCTGGTCTTGTTGAGCACCCTTCTCATCAGACAGAACGGTGGAAAGGCGTACACGTCGAGGTTGTCCCACCGTTGCTGGAAAGCATCTTGCCAGAGTGCCTTGGGGTCCGGGACTGGGGAGCAGTACAGGGGCAGCTTGAAGTTCAAAGCTGTCGCGAACAAGTCCACAGTCGGGGAACCCCACAAAGTCAGGACTTTGTTGGCTATCTGAGGATCCAAAGACCACTCGGTACTCACTATCTGCGAGGCCCTGCTCAGACTGTCAGCGAGCACATTCCTCTTGCCAGGAATGAAGCGAGCTGATAGTGTTATCGAGTGGGTTTCGGTCCACCTCAGTCTCTCTACTGCAAGATGGGATAGCTGCTGTGAAAAAGTGCCTCCCTGCTTGTTGATATAAGCCACTACCGTGGTGTTGTCGCTCATCACCACCACGGAGTGACCCGCCAGGGACCGTTGGAACTGCTGAAGAGCCAGAAAGACAGCCTTCAATTCCAGCAGGTTGATGTGTAGGCACTTTTCTGATTCTGACCAAAGGCCTGAGGCCCTCGGGTTCAGAACGTGCGCCCCCCACCCTTCTTTTGACGCGTTCGAAAACAGAGTCAGTTCCGGGGGGAGGACGAGAAGACTCACTCCCTTCCGCAGGTTCTCGTCGACCAGCCACCACCGCAAGTCCGCCTGTTCCAGAGACCCTATTGGGATCAGAATGTCCGGGGAATCGGATCCTTGATTCCACCGGGACTTGAGCCGCCACTGAAGGGATCTCATCCTGAGGCGGCCGTTTGGAACCAGACGAGCCAGGGAGGATAGGTGACCTAAGAGGCGCAACCACGATTGGGAGGGGAGTTCTTCTCGCCTGAGAAAGGGTTCCGCCACCCTCCTCAGCCTTGCTATCCGGTCGTCCGATGGAAAGGCTTTGTGGAGATTGGTGTCTATTAGCATGCCTAGATAAACCAGTCATTGGGACGGCTGCAGAGAGGACTTCTCGAGGTTTACCACGATCCCCAGATCCTGGCAAAGATCCAGAAGCCTGTCTCGGTGCCGAAGAAGGGTCGAATCCGAGTCTGCTAGGATCAGCCAATCGTCCAGATAACGAAGGAGACGAATGCCGTTCCTGTGCGCCCAAGATGAAATAAGGGTGAACACTCTGGTGAACACCTGAGGAGCTGTGGAGAGACCGAAACACAGCACCTTGAACTGGTAGATCTTGTCGTCTAGGCAAAATCTCAGGTACTTCCTGGAAGACAGATGGATTGGGATCTGGAAGTACGCGTCCTTTAGATCCAGTGTGCACATGAAGCCTTGTGGTCTCACCGCAAGTCTGACCGTGTCTGCTGTCTCCATGCTGAACCGGGTTTACTTGACAAATCCGTTCAGAGCTGAAAGGTCGATGACAGGTCTCCAGCCTCCAGTAGCCTTCTCTACAAGAAAGAGTCGACTGAAGAAGCCTGGGGAGCCGTCGGCGACCTCCTGGAGAGCACCCTTCTCGAACATGGTCTTGACTTCGGCCTGAAGGGCCAGCCCCTTTGCCGATCCCGTGGCATAGGAGCTCAACGACACTGGATTCGCTGTCAGGGGAGGTTGAGATGTTGTGAATGGGACGCGATAGCCTTGGCCGATCACTGAGACCGTCCAAGCATCGGCCCCGTGTTGCTGCCACCTGCGGACGCAACGCTGAAGGCATCCCCCCACAGGTGGACACGCAGGGGGACTGCCACCCCTAGGGCTTGCGGCCGCGGCCGCCACCCCTAGGAGTCTTGCCTCCCCTGGAGGACTTACCACCCCTCTTGACCTTGGCTGGAAAGGGCTGGGGCTTAGACTCCACCTTCTTAACTGCCGGTGCCTGCTTTGGAGCCTTACGAGGCTGATGCTGCTGTTGCGGTGGAGCTGGAGGTTTATAGGGCTGAGCTGTAAGGGCCCTATGGAGGAGGGAATCCGTGCTGGATTTCCTCCACCTCTCAGCCGTTCGCTCCATGTCTTGAGGCTCAAATAGATTCTCCCCCAGAAGGGAAGCATGTCGGAGCCTACACACATCCACGGCGGGGACCTTCGGATGGAATCTCTCGGACACAGCATCGCGACGCTTCAACACCGAGTTGGCCCACAGGGTGGTAACCTGGTGCGCCAAAAACTCGATGGAGCGAGTGCCCGAGAGCAAGAAGGTCTCCAGGGCCTTCCTATTGGTCTCCTTGGACAAGTCCTCCGATCGCAATAGGATGCCCAAAGATCCTAGCCAAAAGTCCAGCCACGAAGTGGCCTGCATGGCACACTTAGCGACCTTCTCGTGGCTAAGGATCTCTGCCGCCAAGAACGACACCTGCCGGGCAGAGAGCTTCTCAAGGGGAACTCCCTTCGCCAGCTCTTCCACAGAGTGATGGAGAGGAAGAGCGAGGTTGGGCTCACCCAGAATCTCGAAGTACCTCCTCTGCTGAAGACGAGGAGGAGGGATGAGCTTGTTCCCGGCAGCGGAACGACTGGAGGAGGCAAGAAGCGCGAGCTGAGCGTTGGCCCTAGCTCTGGCACTCTTCAGACACCGAGACCAGGGCAGAGCCGCACTGGACTTCGGGGCCTCCCGAACGTCAAATACTTCATCCAAGATCGTGTCTTTGCCTTCACGGGGGGCGATGACTGGATCCATAAGCCCGTTAAGTTGCCTTATCAGGCTTAGGACCTGCCAGAAGGCATGTTCGGATTCTTGCTGTTCTCCTCCCTGCGGGCTGGCAGCTAAGTCTCCTGCCCCAGGGATCTCTTCCTGGGGTGAAACGTGGACATTCCCCCGGGTAGCCGTGGGTTCCTGGCGAATCCTTGAAGAGGATTTCGGGACGGTCTTGGAATCCTTGGATTCCCTCCTGGGAGGGATACAGGATCCCAACAAAGAGGTTCGAGGGGCCCCTTCCACACGAGATGATTCTCCTCCATGAAGCGAAGTCTCCCCCCTTGGTGCCGAGAGGAAGACTACCGCCCCACTGGACTCACCTGAGGACGGAAAGGCCTCGTCCATGGGAGAAGGAGAAAGCACTCGAGCAGGAGAAGGGGCCTTCGCGACCGACCTCTTGGGAACCAACTTCGCCCTGGGGGAAGTCACCACGAAGTCCACTCCTCTCTTTCTCTTCAGCGTAGGAGAGATAGCCGTTGGTTTGTTACCCTGGTCGGCGAATGCTGGTTTCATAACCGTCACCAACGCCCGCGCCAGAGGACCAAGCCAAGTCTGTTGCTCCAAGGACACAGAGTCTGAAATCCTCGCTAAAGGGAAAGGGATCGGGCGATCCTTTGGAGTGGACACCACAGTACCTGCCTGAAAAGAAGGTGGGGAAGAATGATGTACTAACCTCTCCTCAGTAGTATCCTTGTCCTGCACTACCATCCTGTGTTTGGGTGGAGGCGATCCCGAGCGTTGTCTAGGAACACGCGTTCCTGCTGCTACCACCGGCTGCGGAATTTGCCGCGAACGATGGTCGGGCGAGGGCGAATGGTCGCGCGGGCGAGCGATCGCGCGGGCGCGCAGGCGAGCGGTCGCGCGGGAGTGCAGGCGAATGATCGCGCGGGCGCGCAGGCGAATGATCGCGCGGGCGCGCAGGCGAGCGGTCGCACGGGTGCGCAGGCGAGCGGGCGCGCAGGCGAGTGGGCGCGAGGGTGGGCAGGTGAATGAGCGCGTGTCCGAGGCGGCGAACGCAAGCGTTGGCACGATGGCGAGAAAACGCGTTGCCGCGTGGGTGAGGAAGACCGCTGGCGATGTGGATCAACAGGCGATCGGGGGTGAGCTGGTGAGCGCTGACGCGCAGGTGGGCGATGGCGCGTTGTGGCATGGTGACGCGTTGGCGAGCGATAGCGAGCAGCATGCGCCGGTGAGCGATCGCGCGATGGCGAGCTAGTAGCTGGCAAACCATGTCCCTTCAGAACCGCCGGCTGACGAAGCGTTGGAGAACGTAGGTGCGCAGGGTGTAACACACGCGGGCGGTCCGGAGATCGCCGAGAATCAGGTGATCGCTGACGCGTAGAACGCTGGTGAATAGGCGATACCAAAATCGCCTGTGCGCGCTGACGAGCAGGTGAACGCTGGCGTGCAGGCGATCGTTGACGCGTGGGAGAACGCTGGCGAATAGGCGATACCAAAATCGCCTGTGCGCGCTGGCGAGCAGGTGATCGCTGGCGCGTAGGTGATCGCTGGCGAGCAGGAGGTCGACGCGAGAGATCCTGTGAAGGGACAGGTGGCGCGTCGCGTTCATGAGCAGGAACAGGAAGATCGCAGGCGCGTTGGCGAACATGTGCTGAACGATGTTGCGTAGCCACAGGATGAAAGAGCTCAGAAGACTGATGGCGTGCAGGGAGCTCAGCAGGAACTGTAGGATGGTCAGAGACCGCAGGGCGATGATCCTCAAATGAGCGCTGATGCTCAGAAGAGAGCTGACGAGCAGGAGAGCGCTGACGAGGAGGGTGAACATCAGGAGAGCGCCGACGAGCAGGAGAGCCTTGACGAGCAGGAGAGCGCTGACGATCAGGAGAGCGCTGATGAGCAGGAGAGCGCTGACGAGCAGGAGAGCACCTGTGCGCTAGCACTGCTCGTGGAAGGGAAGAATCCCTTTGCCCCGAAGGGACCGTTGCCCGTCGGGTGACGAGTTCTGCAGAAGGTGAAGATCTGGCAGGAGTTGGTGAACGGTCTGCAGAGAGGTCCAAGGGAGACGGAGCTGTAGGTTGAGGCCGACGATTAGAGTCCCCTTCGGAGGAAGAAGATCCAAAAAGGCGCCTCTTAACCCCCTTATAAGGGGAAGGGAGGCCCTTGCGACGTAGCGGACGGTGAGCCTTACGGCGGAGGCGGCCTCGGGGAAGATCATCGGGACCATCGGTCCTCCGAAGGGGAGTCTCAGTCAAAGCATTTCCCTTAGAAGGAAGCTGAGCAGCAGCAGAGACCGAAGGACTCACTTCCCCCTTCAAAGGATGTACGGAAGGGGGAGGAGAGCCCTCAGCACCATCATCCTCAACAGCACCTGCGGAGGATTGCCCAGCCACATCGGAGGCCTCTGCCACCACGACGTCGACGATAGACAGAGGGTCTACCTCTGCTACCGCCGGCGACTGCTTAACAGCGGCCCCCAACGAGACAAGGCCAATAAAGGCGACCCTGGAGGGCAAGCCCTTAAGCCCCAGGGAAGACCAAATCTGCAAAAGATCATCATTAGTTAAAGCATTATCAACAACCTCCCCCGGAGGAGGAGGGGGAACCGCCTCGCTATGGGAGGCGACGCCCTCTCCCCCCACCCAAGGTCAGGAAACAGAACTAGGGCCTGCGCTACCACTCGGCCGACTCTCCTTAGGAGCCGGACAAGGGGGAGCTTCGGAGGAGGTTTGGGCGGCGGAAGAAGAATCCCGAGAACCTTCCTCCTTCAAGGCAAACCCCGAAGGAGAACGGTCTCTCTTGGACTTCTTCTTACGCCGGCGGCCAAACCTCTCCCACTGGGAGGCAGACCACTCCCTGCACTCACGGCACATGTTCTCCTGGTCACACCGTCGGCCCCGACACTGAGGGCAAAGGGTGTGATGGTCCGTAGCTACGTCCGACATAAAGGTCCCACAAGGACGACCGGCAACACCAGGGCATGTACGCATTGTAAAATAATAATAATGAAGGTCAACTTCCAACCAACACACACGCTGTAGAAAGAAAAAGCAGAAAAATTAAAGGCTGTCACGAGGACGATGAACATACACGTCTGATCACCACCAAGCCAAAAGTGAAGTGGGGCAAGTCACCGGTGTGTGTGTGTGTGTGGGGGGGGGGGGGGAGGGGGGGTAGCAAGCTACCCTTCCCCTACCCCCCGCTAACTAGCGCGGGGGTAATTAACCCTCGTTAAAACTATTGGCTCGTCATTTCAGCTGCGCTAAAAGGTAAACCCAATGTAAATAGCGTGGTTTGTATTTCGGTTACAGAACAACTAAAAATTTAGCTTCACTTGCACATGGTATCCGTTGACCTTTAATGTATATATCCGGGTCTGGATGTACTCCCCGGATACGACAAAAACGGACAATAGTAGTTTTACTTGTCGAGAACTTAAATCCATTCATGTCAGCCCACTGGATAATTTTATCAATAGAGAGTTGGATTTTTCTCTCAACCATTGCCATTCTAGTGCCAGCAAATGATATTGAGAGATCATCCACAAATAATGTTGAGAGAACATCCCGGGGAATGACTGAGGATATCCCATTAATTGCTAGTGCAAACAGGGTTATACTCAGCACACTCCCCTGAGGAACTCCTTCCTGACACTTACTCTCTGATAGAGTTTCCCCCACTCTCACTTGAAAAACTCTATGTGAAAGAAATGCCTGAATAAATAGTGGTAGTTCCCCTTTTAATCCTAGTTCATGAATTGTTTTAAGTATACCATATCTCCATGTGGTATCATATGCCTTTTCAAAGTCGAAAAAAACTGTCACATGGTGCTGTTTGGAAGCAAAGGCTTCACAAATAGAGGACTAGTCTTATTAACACATCAGTTGTTGAGTGCATTTTTCTGAATCCACATTGAATCGGTGATAAAATACCCTTCTTTTCAATTTACCACATCAACCTTACATTGACCATCTCCATGATTTTACATAAACGCGAAGTCAATGCAATAGGTCGATAGCTTGCTGCTAAAAACTTGTCCTTACCGGGTTTTAAAAAGGCTAAAATAATGGCTAGTTCCCAAACACTTGGGTAACTATGATCATGCCATATTCTATTAATAATACTTAAAATAAATAACTTTGTATTAAAATGTACATGTTTAACCATTGCATATGGAATTTCATCGGGTCTAGGAGCTGTATCGTTGCAAGTAGCGAGTGCGGAATCAAGTTCTCTTTCAGTAAAAGGAGAATTATACGATTCTTCCCTTCCTGTTGCAAAATTTAAAATTTTCATTTCTTCAATGCTCCTGTACTGGTGACCAGGAGCTGCTACACTCTTGCACGATACATTTGAAAAATGGTCAGCCAGGGCATTGCTAACTTCATTTCCTTCAGTCACAAACTGACCATTCACTTTCAACACTGGTGGTAGGTTCGGGGTAAATTTTCCTGCAATTTTTTTTATTTTCCTCCATACAGAAGATGGTGGTGTTCTACTATTAATGGAGGAAACAAAAGCCACCCAAGATTGGCGTCTAGCTTCTTTCATGGCACGACGGAACTGTGCTCTACACTTTTTGTATGATATGTTATTTTCATTAGTAAAATAAATTTTTGAATATACTTACCCGATAATCATGTAGCTGTCAACTCTGTTGCCGACAGAAATCTACGGTCGGGATACGCCAGCGATCGCTATACAGGTGGGGGTGAACACAACAGCGCCATCTGTGGTCAGGTACTCCAGTACTTCTTGTCAACACCACCTCAATTTTTTCCTCGGTCCACTGGTTCTCTATGGGGAGGAAGGGTGGGTCAATTAAATCATGATTATCGGGTAAGTATATTCAAAAATTTATTTTACTAATGAAAATAACATTTTTCAATATTAATCTTACCCGATAGTCATGTAGCTGATTCACACCCAGGGTGGTGGGTGGAGACCAGCATACATGTTAACAAAGAAGCTAAGTATCCCGTATTTTATTTTATTAGTTATTAAAAAATAACATAAAATAAATAAGTACCTGGTAAGGAAGACGACTTGAACCATTACTCTGCCTTTATTAAGTACGTCTTCCTTATTGAGCGTAGCGGTCCTCTTAGGATGCTGAACGACTCTTAGGTGCTGAAGTATAAAGGGCTGCAACCCATACTAAAGGACCTCATCACAACCTTTAACCTCGGCGCTTCTCAAGAAAGAATTGACCACCCGCCAAATCAACAAGGATGTGGAAGGCTTCTTAGCCGACCGTACAACCCATAAAAAGTATTCAAGAGAAAGGTTAAAAGGGTTATGGGATTATGGGAATGTAGTGGCTGAGCCCCCGCCTACTACTGCATTCGTTGCTACGAATGGTCCCAGGGTGTAGCAGTTCTCGTAAAGAGACTGGACATCTTTGAGATAGAATGATGCGAACACTGACTTGCTTCTCCAATAGGTTGCATCCATAACACTCTGCAGAGAACGGTTCTGTTTGAAGGCCACTGAAGTAGCCACAGCTCTCACTTCATGTGTCCTTACCTTCAGCAAAGCAAGGTCTTCTTCCTTCAGATGAGAATGTGCTTCCCTAATCAGGAGCCTGAATAGGTAAGAAACTGAGTTCTTAGACCTTGGAAGAGAAGGCTTCTTGATATCACACCATAAGGCTTCTGATTGTCCTCGTAAAGGTTATGACCTTTTTAGATAGTACCTAAGAGCTCTAACTGGGCAAAGTACTCTCTCCAGTTCGTCCCCCACCAAGTTGGACAGGCTTGGGATCTCGAACGACTTAGGCCAAGGACGTGAAGGAAGCTCGTTTAGCAAAAAACCGAGCTGCAAGGAACATGTAGCCGTTTCAGATGTGAAAACTATGTTCCTGCTGAAGGCGTGGATCTCACTTACTCTTTTAGCTGTTGTCAAGCACACGAGGAAAAGAGTTTTTAATGTGAGGTCCTTAAAAGAGGCTGATTGGAGAGGTTCAAATCTTGATGACATAAGGAACCTTAGGACCACGTCTAGATTCCAGCCTGGAGTGGACAACCGACGTTCCTTTGAGGTCTCAAAAGACCTAAGGAGGTCCTGTAGATCTTTGTTGGTGGAAAGATCCAAGCCTGTGTGGCGGAAAACCGCTGCCAACATACTTCTGTAACCCTTAATCGTAGGAGCTGAAAGGGATCTTACGTTCCTTAGATGTAACAGGAAGTCAGCAATCTGGGTTACAGTGGTACTGGTTGAGGAAACTGCATTGGCCTTGTACCAGCTTCGGAAGACTTCCCCTTTAGACTGATAGACTCTGAGAGTGGATGTCCTCCTTGCTCTGGCAATCGCTCTGGCTGCCTCCTTCGAAAAGCCCCTAGCCCTTGAGAGTCTTTCGAAAGTCTGAAGGCAGTCAGACGAAGAGCGTGGAGGTTTGGGTGTACCTTCTTTACGTGAGGTAGACGTAGAAGGTCCACTCCTAGAGGAAGAGTCCTGGGAATGTCGACCAGCCATTGCAGTACCTCTATGAACCATTCTCTCGCGGGCCAGAGCGGAGCCAACCAACGTCAGCTGTGTCCCTTTGCGAGAGGCGAACTTCTGAAGTACCCTGTTGACAATCTAGAACGGCGGGAATGCATACAGGTCGAGATGGGACCAATCCAGCAGAAAAGCATCCACGTGAACTGCTGCTGGGTCTGGAATCGGAGAACAATACAACGGGAGCCTCTAGGTTATCGAGGTAGCGAACAGATCTATGGTTGGCTGACCCCACAGGGCCCAAAGTCTGATGCAAACATTCTTGTGAAGGGTCCACTCTGTGGGGATGACCTGACCCTTCCGGCTAAGGCGATCTGCCATGACATTCATATCGCCCTGAATGAACCTCGTTACCAGCGTGAGCTTTCGATCTTTTGACCAGTTGAGGAGGTCCCTTGCGATCTAGAACAACTTCCACGAATGAGTCCCTCCCTGCTTGGAGATGTAAGCCAAGGCTGTGGTGTTGTCAGAGTCCACCTCCACCACCTTGTTAAGCTGGAGGGACTTGAAGTTTATCAAGGCCAGATGAACCGCCAACAGCTCCTTGCAATAGATGTGAAGTGTCCTTAGCTCCTGATTCCATGTTCCCGAGCATTCCTGTCCGTCCAAAGTCGCACCCCAGTCCGTGTCTGATGCGTCAGAGAAGAGACGGCGGTCGGGTTTCTGAACAGCCAAAGGTAGACTTCCTTGAGAAGAAAGCTGTTCTTTCACCACGTGAGAGTAGACCTCCTCTCTTCGGAAACAGGAACTGAGACCGTCTCTAGCGTCATGTCCTTTATCCAGTGAGCCGCTAGATGATACTGAAGGGGGAGGAGGTGGCGTCTCCCTAACTCGATGAACAGGGCCAGCGATGAAAGTGTCCCTGTTAGACTCATCCACTACCTGACTGAGCATCGGTTCCTTCTCAGCATGCTCTGGATGCATTCTAGGGCTTAGTAGATCCTTGGGGCCGACGGAAAAGCCCGAAAAGCTCGACTCTGAAGATCCATACCCAGGTAGACAATGGTCTGGGATGGGACGAGCTGGGACTCCTCAAAATTGACCAGGAGGCCCAGTTCCTTGGTCAGATCCATAGTCCATCTGAGAATCTCCAGACAGCGACGACTTGTGGGAGCTCTTAAAAGCTAGTCGTCTGACGGAGCCGGACACAAGATCATGGTACTGCTGCACAGTCTGTGAACTGTCAACCATGGGGAAGCGAGGAAGTACAGCGACAACCCGAAGCTGTCTAGACTGTCTGGGTCGTACAGACAACTCCTTATCGGGTTGCTGAGGTTGCCGCACTGCGTCACAACAAGTCACTTCTGCTGGTTGTTGAACGTCTTCCCAGTGACACACTGACTCCGTAAACAAAAAAATCCTCTAACAAGGACTAAGCTTGGACTGCATGTCTTGCAACAAAGCTCAAGGTCTATGGGAGCAGGTGTGGTAACAGACGGGGTTAGCGACTGAAGTGGAACCATTACCCTCCCTGGAAGCATGTTATGCTTAAATAAAAGTCCATAGGAGGCTAAGCAGCTAAAGGCTCCTCTCCAAATGACAGAGTCCTCAAGGGAATATCAGAAGGAGGGAGAATAGCACTTTCTCATCTACAGGAACCATATCCGAGAAAAGCTAAGTTCTCTCAGTGAGGGTTTCACTGGTGCAAAAGCAGCAGACTAGAAGGCAACGTTATGAAACTGCTTGACAGTCTAGTGAATTGGCAACAACCAAAGATGTGTGACTGAGGAGCATGCGGTAAGGTATGCAGAGCATGCTGTATGTAGAGCATGCTGTAAGGTAAGCAGAGCATGTTGCATGGCGTGCGGCTTATGCTGCATGGGATGAGGCTCATGCTGGTATGAGGCTCATGCTGCATGGGATGAGGCTCATGCTGCAAGGGATGAGGCTCATGCCGCATGCGTTGAGGAGGATGCCGCATAGTATGAGGCTCCTGCCTCATGGGTTGAGGCGGTTGCCGCATAGCATGAGGCTCCTGCCTCATGGTTTGAGGAGGATGCCGCATAGCATGAGGCTCCTCATAGCATGAGACTCCTGCCTCATGGGTTGAGGAGGATGCCGCATAGCATGAGGCTCCTGCCTCATGGGTTGAGGAGGATGCCGCATAGCATGAGGCTCCTGCCTCATGGGTAGAGGAGGTTGCCGCATAGCATGAGGCTCCTGCCTCATGGGTTGAGGAGGATGCCGCATAGCATGAGGCTCCTCATAGCATGAGGTCCCTGCCTCATGGGTTGAGGAGGATGCCGCATAGCATGAGGCTCCTGCCTCATGGGTTGAGGAGGATGCCGCATAGCATGAGGCTCCTGCCTCATGGTTTGAGGAGGATGCCGCATAGCATGAGGCTCCTCATAGCATGAGGCTCCTGCCTCATGGTTAGAGGAGGTTCCCGCATAGCATGAGGTTCCTGCCTCAAGAGTTGCGTCTGCCTCAAGGGTTGAGGAGGTAGCTGCGCAGAGAGAGGCTCTTGCCTCAAGAGTTGAGGCTCTTGCCTCAAGAGTTGAGGTTCTTGCCTCAAGAGTTGAGGCTCTTGCCTCAAGAGTTGAGGCTCTTGCCTCAAGAGTTGAGGCTCTTGCCTCAAGAGTTGAGGCGGTTGCCGCATAGCCTGAGGCTGCTGCCTCAAGGATGGTGGAGGTTGCTGCAACGCATGAGGCTGCTGCCTCAAGGATGGAGGAGGTTGCCGCAACGCATGAGGCTCCTGCCTCAAGGGAAGAGGAGGTTGCTGCAAAGCATGAGGCTCCTGCCTCAAGGGTTGAGGAGGTTGCCGCATAGCAAGAGGCTCCTGCCTCAAGGAAAGTGGAGGTTGCTGCATAGCGCTGGTACCTGGCAACTCCCAATGCGGCAGCTCACGCATGGAGGCAGGAGGAGCCTCAACATCATACGTCTGGCAGGATGGACTGCGCAGAGGTGGGGGAGCGCTCGCAGGAGGAGGTGTGCTAACCTTCTCTGCCTGAAACTCCTGCATCAACACCGCAAGCTGAGACTGCATTGTCTGCAGCATAGACCACTAGAGTCTAAGAAAGACAACAACAAACGGAGCTACTGTCCGTTGAGACTGAGGGTCTAAAACAGCTGGTGCGGCAACAGACGGAGTTACTGCCTGTTGCGGTACCACCTTGCCTCTCTGGGAGGTGTGCAGTTGTCGTACTGCAGCAAGTCCGAACTGACCCAGCGCTAATGGCTCCACCTAGGAGTTGGACTTGCGCAGAAGGGACCGACTTGCACTTAAAAGCTGCAAGATTTGGTCCATGGTTTCTGCGAGAAACCTCTTCCGCAGACGAGGAATAAATGGGCTCTCTCGTCTTTGTGTGGGTGGGGTGATCACGTCGGCTACGTGAGTTGGTTACACCCGAAACCACGGAGGGAAACGTCTGTTCGTCGATCAAGGCCTGATGAACCCATAAGTCCTTCGACGTTACTTCTCCCCTGGGCTTGGGAGCTTGTAAGAGGTCCCAGACTAGGCGAACAACTGGCACGAACAGACGAACCCTCGAACGCAACACTGTAACACTTTGCGCTTATCACTTTATCACTTTTGATTTTCTGTTTGCACTTATTTCACTGAACTCGAAACTTTAAGTGGTTTGTACCTGAAACACGCAATTCTATCCTTCATTAAAAGTTAGTAATTGCGAAAACAGTATTACAATGTACTGTAACAGAAAAACATAATGAAAGATAAATAATTCAGTGGCTGGAAAAGAGACTAAACACTAGATCAAATAAACTACGTTTAAAATCTCTCACCGCATAAAGCCTGGGAACAAGAATAAAACTCTAGAAACGTTTACCTTCTTCCCCTCAAGAGACTAGGGAGAAGAGCAAAAACGATAACAACGTTACCCGCTTGAACGAAACGTTTATCCTCCTCTCTCTCCCTCCGTCTCTATCTCTCTCTCTCTCTCTCTCTTGACTTAGAACCTGAGAGATGAGCCCAATTATTATATATCGTTAAAACATATTATTGTTAAAGGAAAAAAACTGAAAGATTTCCCAAATAAAAAGTTCCTTTATTAGAATTAAAACCATTTAAGCTAAGAAAGAATGAACAAAACGCTAGAATCGGTTTACTCTTACTGCAACGTGAAACCGTGAAATACTCTCTCTCTATCGTAACGATAGAGCGCATGTTGAACGTTCTGAACGTCAACAACTGCAGAGACAAAACAAAACGTTAGTTCAACTTTGAAAACAGTACGAGACTATCAAAGAAATTCTTTCAAAAACATTAAAATAGCATAATATGTTAACAGGAAAAAACGAAATGACGGGCTCAATGTTAATTAACTTCGGTTCCAAGAAAAGACCGCCTACTATTAGGAAAGGTCGAATATAAACAAATATAAAAATTAATTTTAATAAGTTTATAATAAAAGGAAGTTAATCGAAGAGGCCTATAAAAGGCGGAGATATAAAATAAATCTATAACTTTTGTTAAGCAAAATTAAGAAAGAGAGTCTATACTCTCTTCGACACCAACACTTCCGTCTAAGGGAAGGGTCGGCCATTAAAAGTGAAAGAGAGTTCATACTCTCTTCGTCACCAAAATTAAATCAAAAATTAAATCAAATTAATTCCAAAAACTTGCTAAGCTAATGATAAAGCTTCCTGAATAGCGAAGGCTAAACTCTAGAGCAAATACATCACCAAATCGTGAGCAATAACTCCAGAATCAACAGCGTATCCATGTAGGTTTAGCCGGAGGCACGACAGAGGAAAAATTGAGGTGGTGTTGACAAGAAGTACTGGAGTACCTGACCACAGATGGCACTGTTGTGTTCACCCCCACCTGTATAGCGATCGCTGGCGTATCCCGACCGTAGATTTCTGTCGGCAACTGAGTTGACAGCTACATGATTATCGGGTAATATTAATATTGAAAAATCAAATTTTCATCAGTACGGCGTCTACGCAATCTAGTCAGGGATTTTCTGGTGGCTCTGTGCAAGGCTGTTAATTCTGAGGACCACCACGGGACTGGTCGTCTTTTGAATAGTCCTGTGGATTTGGGAATCAAATTGATTCCTGCTGTATGAAGAGTTCCATTCAGTAGGTCTATGGCATCATCAATACTTTCAAACTGTTCTGCTCTCCCTTCGATTTCACTTAGCTCAGAGAATTTAACCAAGTCTGCCTTGTCTAGATTACAACGTGACGATCTTTGCAAAGGCGGACCCTTGTTGGTGTTTATAATGATTGGTGCATGATCACTAGTATGCCAATCATCTAATGTCCTCCAATCAAAATCAAGAAGGCAGTTAGAGCTTGCAATTGAAAGGTCAATGCATGACAAAAGTACCTGTCTGAACATGGAAGTGTGTGGGCTCTCCTGTATTAAGGAGTCCCACATCCTCATTCTCCACAATTGATGAGATAATATTGCCCCTTGTGTTGGCCAAAACATCACCCCCATAAAGGATGTCTACCATTCATATTTCCCAGTAAGAGAAAAGGTTGAGGGAGTTGTTGAATGACCTCTGCTAAATCATCATATAAAATATTATCATTTGGAGGTAAGTACAGAGAGCATATTGTATATTTTCTCCCTATATCAATTTGTACAACAACTGCCTGCAGGGTTGTACGTATAGATATAGGTATTTGGGGAACATCTCGACGAATGTACATGAGACTTCCACCATGGCTCCCTACTCCGTGATCATCAGGTGTCTTATAACTAATATATTCGCGAGGACAAGGGGTATTAGCATCAAGCTTGCTCTCCTGGAGACATACAATTATGGGGGAATGCTCGTGAATTAAGAGCTTAAGTTCTTCATATTTGGCCCTCAAACCCTGACAATTCCATTGCAAAATGGATGAAAAAACTATGTTCTGGGTCGACCTGTGACGGCCGGTGAAAAGTCCTTCTTTGTACTTTTTCTGATATAAATCTTCCAAATATACCAGAGAAAATTAAAAGCATGGAATGCAGAGGTTACAACCCCCGCGTGAGCACCTTGTTGGTGTCGTATATCTAACAAGGGCGTTTGTAAAACACTATTCACAGGCTGTCTTCCATTTAGATAATCCCTTCATCAAAGGGGGAGGGCCGTGACAGGCCCTAGAGAATACAGTTGGGTTACCCTACCGACACCTACCACTCGAGCTCACCAGGTCATCCTTCTGATTTGGAACTTGCAAACAAGTTGAGTTTTTTGGGCACTGTTTTTTCGAAGTTTCTCGTTATTTCAACATGACTGACGTTGCTACTTCACCCTTACCAATGTTAAGTACCATAGTTTGTTTTGGCAGCTTTTGACAGTACCGGGCATTTGTTCTGTTTCCAATATGGTGGTTTTTAGTTTTGGAAGCGATTGTCCTGCCGAGGTATCGGCAGCCATTTTGGGTTATGTTCGCTTCGGTAAATATTCTAGTTATTTTTGCCCATCTGGTACTCTGTCATCTAGGTTATATCACTTACGTTTTATGGCCTTTTTGTGTTATCATTAATTTTTATTAGTTTTTACTATGGTATTTATTTGCTTGCAAGTCCAATTTGGACCTACGAAGAATAGCGATTTAAAGAATAGCGAATTAAAGTTTAGCGATTTAGTCTGTTAGTTTGTACTCGCCTCAGAGGCTTCGATTTAGACTATATCCTTGTTTATTTGTTACGTTGTCGTTATTCTTCGTTCTTGGTTATTACGATTACTAAGAAAAGCAATCAATTTTATTAATTTTCTTGTTTTATTGTGTGATGTTAGTTTTATATTATGTAACCTTGAGAGCGAAAACAGAGAGTGCTCGTTCCCTGTTCTACAGATATGAGTTATCCCTTCTCTAGTTTTCTTTGTTAGCTCGAGTAAGAGAGGTGAATTTCCCGTTCTCCGTTTTTATACGATCACGAGTTATTCAGGCCTCCTCTTAGTATCAGAGTTGATGATAGTACGTTTAATATTATAAAAGTTTTTATTGATGTGGTTACTGTTAATATAGCTAACACTATTAATAGGTACGTTAGTGTATGAGTCATTAATTGGGGTCGTTTTATACCGACACCCTTAGCTCCGCCTTGAGTTATGCTCCGCTATAATGGATACTCATTGGGTGAGAACTAGTTATCGTACAGGAGCAGATTTTTGGAGTGCAACAGTGAAATCCGGCACTCGGACTCCGGCTGAAGCCTTTTACACACGAACCTTTGTCATGTTTGATCATAATTACACCGTTACGGCTCCCTTTTTCATCGTATCTCCGGCTTCACTGGAGATAACACATTCATTGAGGTTAATGTTATCGTACCGGAGACGGTCACGATATTACGATGACGGGCCTTTGCTACCGGATCTCCGGTACAAACAGAGATCAAGCAGACGTCCAGAACTTTTTTTCATCGAATCTCCGGCTTCGCTGGAGATAACACAAACATTCATTGAGGTTAATGTTATCGTACCGGGGACGGTCACGATATCACGGTGACGGGCCTTTGCTACCGGATCTCCGGTACAAACAGAGATCAAGCAGACGTCCAGAACCGGAGTTAACAATGTGATACCGATGAAGATTTCACAGTTTCGTTATTACGGTCCCTTTTTCATCGAATCTCCGGCTTCACTGGAGATAACACAGACATTCAGTATTAGAGAATGTTATCGTACCGCTGAGGATCACGTTTTCACGATGACAGACCTTTGTCACTGGTTCTCCGGTACAAACAGAGATCAATCAGTCGATCAGAATCAGGGTATGAACCCTTTTTCATGAATAATCACAATATCGTTATTATGATCCTTTTCATCGAATCTCCGGCTTAACCGGATATCGTACAGGCGATCAGCATTGAGGTTAATATTAGTTTTCCTCTGGTGTTCACGTTGTCACTATGACGGACCTTTGTACCGGAGATTGTTACCGGAGCTCCGGTACAGACAGAGATCACTCAGACCACGGGTGGCCAATCTTTTGTTTTGCTGTAAAGGAAAGGATTTAACATGAATACAAAGTAAACTGTACTTACTTTAATGACACTTTGAATTTGCGTTGGTAATATTCATTAGCTATTCTTGAAAGTCCTAATAAAAATATATGAACATAACTATGCCTATATTTATGCATATATTTAATTCTAACTATGTATAAATATGGATAAATATCCATACAACATCGTGTTCAAATAGAATTAATTGATTATGCCTATATTTATGCATATTCAATTCTAACTATGCCTAAATATGAATAAATATCCATACAACATCGTGTTCAAATAGAAATAAATTGATTATGCCTATATTTATGCATATTCAATTCTAACTATGCCTAAATATGAATAAATATCCATACAACATAGTGTTCAAATAGAAATAAGTTTCCACTCAGTACTGGGAACCGAACGTTGGCCCCTTCTAATGAAGGGCCGGGTCGAGACCAACCATGCCATGAGAGGCTATCTACTGTTCCTTGAAACTCTGGTCAGTGAACAGATGAATCAATAGAATACTAATATCCAGTAAATATATTAGACCCGGTTCTGAACGTCTGAGTCAGGGGTGGCCAACCTGTGGCGAATGCGCCAACAGTGTCACATTTCATGAATACAAGTGTCGAACTATACCCCAAAAGATAGTACATTGAATGACTTTTCTTTAAAATGTTATTTTGATTATAAAATAAATTTTTGAATATACTTACCCAGTGATTATATAGCTGCAACTCTGTTGCTCGACAGACAACTCTACGGAAAAACTCGCCAGCGATCGCTTCACAGGTTGCGGGTGTGCCCAACAGCGCCATCTGTCGACCAGATACCCAGCTCTCATGTAAACAAAGACTCAATTTTCTCCTCGTCCCACTGCGTCTCTATTGGGGAGGAAGGGAGGGTCATTTAATTTATAATCACCGGGTAAGTATATTCAAAAATTTATTTTATAATCAAAATAACATTTTTCAATATTTAACTTAGCCGGTGATTATATAGCTGATTCACACCCAGGATGGTGGGTAGAGACCAGTAATATATGTTTACACTTTTATGAGCTAAGAGTTTTTTATTTCATTTTAGAAGTTATCAAAATAACAAAAACAAAATAAATAGGTACCTGGTAAGGAAGTCGACTTGAACAATTACTCTGCCTTTTAAGTACGTCTTCCTTACGGAGCCTCGCGATCCTCTTAGGATGCTGATCGACCCCTAGGATCTGAAGTATCAAGGGTTGCAACCCATACAACAGGACCTCATCAAACCCCTAATCTAGGCGCTCTCAAGAAATGACTTTGACCACCCGCCAAATCAACCAGGATGCGAAAGGCTTCTTAGCCTTCCGGACAACCCAAAAAACAACAATAAAAACATTTCAAGAGAAAGATTAAAAAGGGTATGGAATTAGGGAACTGTAGTGGTTGAGCCCTCACCCACTACTGCACTCGCTGCTACGAATGGTCCCAGTGTGTAGCAGTCCTCGTAAAGAGACTGGACATCCTTTAGATAAAAAGACGCAAACACTGACTTGCTTCTCCAATAGGTTGCGTCCATTATACTTCGCAGAGATCTATTCTGCTTAAAGGCCACGGAAGTTGTTACAGCTCTAACTTCGTGTGTCCTCACCTTAAGCAATGCTTGGTCTTCCTCACTCAGATGTGAATGAGCTTCTCGTATTAACAGTCTGATAAAGTAGGATAAAGCATTCTTTGACATAGGCAAAGATGGTTTCTTAACTGAACACCATAAAGCATCAGATTGGCCTCGTAAAGGTTTAGTTCGCTTTAAATAGAACTTAAGAGCTCTCACAGGGCATAAGACTCTTTCTAGTTCATTGCCTACAATATTCGATAAGCTGGGAATATCGAACGATTTCGGCCAAGGTCGAGAAGGCAGCTCATTTTTGGCTAGAAAACCAAGTTGTAGCGAACATGTAGCTTTTTCTGACGAAAATCCGATGTTCTTGCTGAAGGCATGAATCTCACTGACTCTTTTAGCTGTGGCTAAGCATACCAGGAAAAGTGTCTTTAAAGTGAGATCTTTCAGGGAGGCTGATTGTAGCGGCTCAAACCTGTCTGACATGAGGAATCTTAGTACCACGTTTAAATTCCAACCAGGTGTAACCAAACGACGCTCCTTCGTGGTCTCAAAAGACTTAAGGAGGTCCTGAAGATCTTTATTGTTGGAAAGATCTAAGCCTCTATGCCGGAAGACCGATGCCAACATGCTTCTGTAGCCCTTGATAGTGGGAGCTGAAAGGGATCGTCCTTTTCTCAGGTATAAGAGAAAGTCAGCTATTTGAGCTACAGAGGTACTGGTCGAGGATACAGAGACTGACTTGCACCAGTCTCGGAAGACTTCCCACTTCGATTGGTACACTCTAAGGGTGGATGCTTTCCTTGCTCTAGGAATCGCACTGGCTGCCTCCTTCGAAAAGCCTCTAGCTCTCGAGAGTCTTTCGATAGTCTGAAGGCAGTCAGACGAAGAGCGTGGAGGCTTTGGTGTACCTTCTTTACGTGTGGCTGACGTAGAAGGTCCACCCTTAGAGGAAGACTTCTGGGAACGTCTACTAGCCATCGAAGTACCTCGGTGAACCATTCTCTCGCGGGCCAGAGGGGAGCAACTAGCGTCAACCTTGTCCCTTCGTGAGAGGCGAACTTCTGCAGTACCTTGTTGACAATCTTGAACGGTGGGAATGCGTATAGATCTAGATGTGACCAATTAGGAGAAAGGCATCTATATGTATTGCTGCTGGGTCTGGGACTGGTGAGCAATATATTGGGAGCCTCTTGGTCAGCGAGGTTGCAAAGAGATCTATGGTTGGTTGGCCCCAAGTGGCCCAAAGTCTCTTGCATACATCCTTGTGGAGGGTCCATTCTGTTGGAATTACTTGCCCTTTCCGACTGAGACAATCTGCCATGACATTCAAGTTGCCTTGGATGAACCTCGTTACTAGTGTTATGTCTTGACCTTTTGACCAGATGAGCAGGTCCCTTGCGATCTCGTACAACGTCAGTGAGTGGGTCCCTCCTTGCTTGGAGATGTACGCCAAGGCAGTGGTGTTGTCCGAGTTCACTTCCACCACTTTGCCTCGAAGGAGAGACCTGAAGCTTTTCAAGGCCAGATGTACTGCCAGCAGCTCCTTGCAGTTGATATGCATGATCCTTTGACTCGAGTTCCACAGTCCTGAACATTCCCGACCGTCTAATGTCGCGCCCCAGCCTACGTCCGATGCGTCCGAGAAGAGAACGTGGTTGGGAGTCTGAACAGCCAGGGGAAGACCCTCTCTTAGGTTGATACTGTCCTTCCACCAAGTCAGACAAGACTTCATCTTTTCGGAAATGGGGATCGAGACCGCTTCTAGCGTCTAGTCCTTTTTCCAGTGAAAAGCTAGATGGTATTGAAGAGGACGGAGGTGTAGTCTTCCTAATGACACAAATTGTTCCAGGGATGATAGCGTCCCTACCAGACTCATCCACTGCCTGACTGAGCAGTGTTCCTTCTTCAGCATGTTCTGGATGCATAACTGGGCTTGGCTTATTCTGGGGGCCGACGGAAAAGCCCGAAAAGCTAGACTGTGAATCTCCATCCCTAAATACACAATAGTTTGGGATGGGACCAGTTGCGACTTTTCCATATTGACAAGGAGACCCAATTCCTTGGTCAGATCTAGAGTCCACTTTAGATCCTTCAGACAGCGACGACTGGAAGAGGCTCTGAGAAGCCAGTCGTCTAAATAAAGGGAGGCTCGGATGTCCGATAAATGGAGGAATTTGGCTACATTCCTCATCAGCCTCGTAAACACAAGAGGAGCTGTGCTTAGGCCAAAGCACAGGGCCCGAAACTGGTAGACCACCTTTTCGAAAACGAATCTCAGAAAAGGTTGGGAGTCCGGGTGGATGGGGACGTGGAAGTAGGCGTCCCTTAGGTCTAACGAGACCATCCAGTCTTCCCTTCTGACCGCTGCTAAGACTGACTTTGTGGTCTCCATGGAGAACGTCTGCTTTGTGACAAAGACATTCAGAGCACTGACGTCTAGCACCGGCCTCCACCCTCCTGTCTTCTTTGAAACCAAGAGGCGGCGGTTGTAGAATCCCGGAGATTGAAGGTCCGAGACTTTGACCACCGCTCCCTTCTCTAGCAAAAGAGACACTTCCCGTTTCAAGGCTCGTCTCTTGTCTTCCTCTCTGTACCTGGGAGAGAGATCGATGGGAGACGTTGCTAGAGGGGGTTTCCGTACAAAAGGGATCTTGTACCCCTCTCTGAGCAACTTCACAGATTGTGCATCTGCGCCTCTCTTCTCCCAGGTCTGCCAGAAGTTCTTGAGTCTGGCTCCCACTGCTGTCTGAAGATGCGGGCAGTCAGACTCTGCCCTTATAGGACTTGGATCCTTTCTTCTTCCCTCGCTTCCCTTCGGCACGAGCACCTCCTCTGCTGGAGGCTCTGCCACGAAAGGGCGGAATAAATCGAGACGCTGGAGTGTCCATCCTTGGTCTAGCTGACAAGGTAGGCAAAGGGGGAGCTTTGCGAGCTGAGGACGCAACAAGATCGTGAGTGTCCTTCTGCACTAACGAAGCAGCTATTTCCTTAATCAGGACTTCTGGAAAAAGGCACTTGGAAAGAGGAGCAAAGAGAAGCTCAGATCTCTGGCACGGTGTAACTCCAGCAGAAAGGAATGAGCAGAGATTTTCTCGCTTTTTTAGGACTCCGGACACAAATGATGCAGCAAGCTCATTAGACCCATCACGTACGGCCTTGTCCATGCAGGACATAATGAGCAAGGAAGTCTCTTTATCTGTCGAAGAGATCTTCCTGCTTAGGGCTCCTAGACACCAGTCTAAGAAGTTAAAAACTTCAAAGGCCCTAAAGATTCCTCTCAAAAGGTGGTCCAGGTCCGATGATGACCAACATATCTTTGAGCGTCTCATGGCAAGGCGGCGGGGAGAGTCTACAAGACTTGAGAAGTCGCCCTGGGCAGAGGCAGGAACTCCCAAGCCGAGAACTTCTCCCGTGGCATACCAGACGCTCGATCTAGAAGAGAGTCTAGCAGGGGGAAAAGCAAAGGCTGTCTTCCCTAAGCTCTTCTTGGACTGCAACCATTCTCCTATCACCCGCAGAGCTCTCTTGGACGAGCGTGCGAGGACGAGTCTAGTAAAGGCAGGAGTAGTAGACGGCATGCCTAAAACAAACTCTGAAGGCGGAGAACGAGGAGCCACAGAAACAAACTGGTCAGGAAACAGCTCTTTGAAAATGGCCAAAACTTTTCTAAAGTCCAAAGAGGGTTGAGTAGACTTAGGCTCGTCCAATTCTGATTGTGGTTCATCTATATGTGCAGCAACATCATCATCAGAAAGTTCCTCATCCGACAACTGATGAGGAAACGGCAACGGAGTGGGTAACGGCTGGTTCGCTGAGTCCGGTCGCACTGGTGCATGCGTGACTGAGCCGGACGCAACGTCATGGAACTGCTGCCCAGTCTGTGAGCTGGCAACAACCATGGTAGCGCGGGGACGCACAGCGTCTACACCAGACTGTCTAGACTGATGGGGTTGCGCAGTGGAAACCACACTGGGTTGCGGAGGTTGACGCACCGCGTCAAAACAAGGCAACTCTGACGGTTGTTGAACATCCAGAACGTCAACGGCAACCTCCGTGCGTCGCTTAACGTCAACATGCGGCTGGCAGATCACACTGGAACGCATGGGTGGAGGAACTCTCTCAACTGGTGTGCGTGAGAAGGTTACCTCAGCGTCCACAGGACGCACAACCGATCGCGTGGAGGGTTGTAGGCTAGGTACTGCACTAGCTGGTACGGCAGCAACCTTCTCCGCACGAAAGTCCTGCATCAGAGACGTAAGTTTAGACTGCATGTCTTGCAGTAGAGACCACTTAGGGTCTACAGGAGCAGATGCGGCGACAGACGGTGTTACTGTCTGAAGCGGTACCGCTTTGCCTCTCTTAGGCGGTGAGCAGTCATCGGATGACGGCAACGAGTCCGAACTGACCCAGTGGCTACAACCAGGCCGTTGGACTTGTGCTGAAGGGACCGATTTACGTTTTAACGGTCGCGAGACCTTGGTCCAAAGTTTCTTGCGAGAAACACCTTCAGAAGACGAGGTATAAATGGGCTCTCTCGTCTTAGGTAGGTAGGAGCGATCTTGGGTAGATACGCCCGATACCACGGAGGGAACGTCTGTTCGCTGATTAAAGCCTCTCGAACCCATGCGTCGTACGACATTGCTTCTCCCCTGGACTTGGGAGCTTGCAAGAGGTCCCGGACTAGGAGGACGACAGGCACGAACAGATGAACCCTCAAGCGCAACACTGTCCACAACACTATCACTTGGCACTTTAGCACTTCCCACTGCACTTTGGCACTTAAGCTCCTTCACATCCGCCATGAGCTGATTACGGTCACTAGCAAGGGACTCAACTCTCTCACCCAGAGCCTGGATGGCACGCATCATATCAGCCATCGATGGTTCCTGAGTGCCAGGAGGGGGGTTAGGAGCAACCACTACAGGGGAAGGAATAGGTTGTGGGGCATGAGGAGAGGATATATCAATAGAACGAGAAGAACTTCTCCTAACTCTATCTCTCTCTAGCCTACGTGTGTACTTTTGAAATTCGATAAAATCGAATTCCGAAAGGCCAACGCACTCCTCACACCGAACTTCCAATTGACAGGTTTTATCCCGACAATTGGAACAAACAGTGTGAGGGTCGATAGAAGCCTTCGGAAAACGCCTAGAACAGTCCCTAGCATTGCATTTCCTAAATTTGGGGACTTGTGAAGGGTCAGCCATTTTGAATTGGTCAAGGGAAATTCCAAAAAACGATCAAAATGTCATCAACAAAGAATCCGATATCAAAAAGAGTTCAAGGATTTGTGTGAAGAAAAACCCTGCACAGCAAAAGCTCAAAACTAGAATATAGTACTTCACCAATTAGATGTGAAAAACTCCAGTTTAGCAACAGCGAGTAAAGTACGTCTTGTCGACACCTCGACAGAGAGAAAATTGAGTCTTTGTTTACATGAGAGCTGGGTATCTGGTCGACAGATGGCGCTGTTGGGCACACCCGCAACCTGTGTAGCGATCGCTGGCGAGTTTTTCCGTAGAGTTGTCTGTCGAGCAACAGAGTTGTAGCTATATAATCACCGGCTAAGTTAAATATTGAAAAATGTTATTTTGATAATAAAATAAATTTTTGAATATACTTACCCGGTGATTATAATACAGTAGCTGCAACTCTGTTGCTCGACAGAAAAACTCTACGTAAAAATTCGCCAGCGATCGCTACACAGGTAGGGGGTGTACTCAACAGCGCCATCTGTCGTTCAGATACCCATTACTCATTGTAAACAAAGAACTCAATTTTCTCCTTGGTCCACTGTGTCTCTATTGGGGAGGAAGGGAGGGTCCTTTAATTTATAATCACCGGGTAAGTATATTCAAAAATTTATTTTATTATCAAAATAACATTTTTCAATATTTAACTTAGCCGGTGATTATAATAGCTGACTCACACCCAGGGGGGTGGGTAGAGACCAGCAAAATATGTTATTTTCATTAGTAAAATAAATTTTTGAATATACTTACCCGATGATCATATAGCTGTCAGCTCTGCTGCCCGACAGAAAAACCTACGGGCGGAATACGCCAGCGATCGCTATACAGGTGGGGGTGTACATCAACAGCGCCATCTGTCAAGTAGGTACTCAAGTACTCGATGTCAACACAGAACCAATTTTCTCCTCGGTCCACTGGGTCTCTATTGGGGAGGACGGGTGGGTCCTTTAATTTATGATCATCGGGTAAGTATATTCAAAAATTTATTTTACTAATGAAAATAAAATTTTTCAATATTAAACTTACCCGATGATCATATAGCTGATTCACACCCAGGGGGGTGGGTAGAGACCAGCATTACATGTTGACATTATTATGAGCTAAGTATTCCGTATTTCATTTTAGCAGTTATTCAAAATAACAAACATAAAATAAATACGTACCTGGTAAGGAAGTCGACTTGAACAATTACTCTGCCTTTTTAAGTACGTCTTCCTTACTGAGCCTCGCGATCCTCATAGGATGCTGAGCGACTCCTAGGAGCTGAAGTATGAAGGGTTGCAACCCATACTAAAGGTCCTCATCAAAACCTCTAATCTAGGCGCTTCTCAAGAAATGACTTTGACCACTCGCCAAATCAAGTAGGATGCGAAAGGCTTCTTAGCCTTCCGGACAACCCAAAAACAATAATAAAACATTTCAAGAGAAAGATTAAAAAAAAAAAAAAGGTTATGGAATTAGGGAATTGTAGTGGTCGAGCCCTCACCACTACTGCACTCGTTGCTACGAATGGTCCCAGAGTGTAGCAGTTCTCGTAAAGAGACTGGACATTCTTAAGATAAAAGACGCGAACACTGATTTGCTTTTCCAATAGGTTGCGTCGAATATACTTTGCAGAGATCTATTTTGTTTAAAGGCCACGGAAGTTGCGACAGCTCTAACTTCGTGTGTCCTTACCTTCAGCAAAGCTTGGTCTTCCTCATTCAGATGGGAATGAGCTTCTCGTATTAAGTCTGATAAAATAGGATAAAGCATTCTCTGACATAGGCAAAGATGGATTCTTAACTGAACACCATAAAGCTTCAGACGGGCCTCGTAAAGGTTTTTAAATAGAACTTAAGAGCTCTTACAGGACATAATACTCTTTCTAGTTCATTTCCAACCATACGATAAGTTTGGAATATCGAACGATATTGGTCAAGGCCGAGAAGGCAGCTCGAGTTTGGCTAGAAAACCAAGTTGTAGAACATGTAGCCGTTTCGGATGAGAATCCGATGTTCTTGCTGAAGGCATGAATCTCACTGACTCTTTTAGCTGTGGTTAAGCATATCAGGAAAAGAGTCTTAAAGGTGAGATCTTTCAGGGAGGCTGATTGAAGCGGTTCGAACCTGTCTGACATAAGGAATCTTAGTACCACGTCTAAATTCCAACCAGGTGTAACCAAACGACGCTCCTTCGTGGTCTCAAAAGACTTAAGGAGGTCCTGTAGATCTTTATTGTTGGAAAGATCTAAGCCTCTGTGACGGAAGACTGATGCCAACATGCTTCTGTAACCCTTGATAGTGGGAGCTGAAAGAGATCGTTCTTTCCTCAGATATAAGAGAAAGTCAGCTATTTGAGTTACAGAGGTACTGGTCGAGGATACGGATACTGACTTGCACCAGTTTCGGAAGATTTCCCACTTCGATTGGTAGATTCAGAGGGTGGATGTTCTCCTTGCTCTAGCAAACGCTCTGGTTGCCTCCTTCGAAAAGCCTCTAGCTCTCGAGAGTCTTTCGATAGTCTGAAGGCAGTCAGACGAAGAGCGTGGAGGCCTTGGTGTACCTTCTTTACGGGTGGCTGACGTAGAAGGTCCACCCTTAGGGGAAGAGTTCTGGGAACGTCTACTAGCCATCGAAGTACCTCGGTGAGTCATTCTCTCGCGGGCCAGAGGGAAGCAACTAGCGTCAACCTTGTCCCTTCGTGAGAGGCGAACTTCTGCAGTACCTTGTTGACAATCTTGAACGGAGGGAATGCATATAGATCTAGATGTGACCAATCTAGTAGAAAGGCATCTATATGAACTACTGCTGGGTCCGGGATAGGTGAGCAAACTATTGGGAGCCTCTTGGTCATCGAGGTTGCGAAGAGATCTATGGTTGGCTGGCCCCAGGTGGCCCAAAGTCTCTTGCATACATCCTTGTGGAGGGTCCATTCTGTTGGAATTATTTGTCCCTTCCGACTGAGACAATCTGCTATGACATTCAAGTTGCCTTGGATGAACCTCGTTACTAGTGAAATGTCTAGACCTTTTGACCAGGTGAGGAGGTCCCTTGCGATCTCGTACCATGTCAGAGAGTAGGTCCCTCCTTGCTTGGAGATGTACATCAAAGCCGTGTGTTGTCCGAGTTCACCTCCACCACTTTGCCTTGAAGGAGAGACCTGAAGCTTTTCCAGGTCAGACGTACTGCCAGTAGCTTCTTGCAGTTGAAATGCACTGTCCTTTGACTCGAGTTCCATAATCCCGAGCATTCCCTACCGTCTAATGTCGCACCCCAGCCTACGTCCGATGCGTCCGAGAAGAGAACGTGGTTGGGAGTCTGAACAGTCAGGGGAAGACCCTTTCTAAGGTTGATAAAGTCCTTTCACCAAGTCAGACCAGACTTTATCTTTCCGGAAACCGGGATCGAGACCGCTTCTAGCGTCTTGTCCTTTTTCCAGTGAAAAGCTAGATGGTATAGAAGAGGACGGAGGTGTAGTCTTCCTAGTGACACAAATTGAACCACGGATGACAGTGTCCTTACCAGACTCATCCACAGCCTGACTGAGCAGCGTTCCTTCTTCAGCATCTTCTGGATGGATAGCAGGGCTGGGGGTTGATCGTCTTGTTCAGCAACGTCCTCATCAGAGGGTTCCTCATCCGAAACTGATGAGGAAACGGCAACGGAGTGGGCAACGTCTGACTCGCTGAATCCGGTCGCACTGGTGGATGCGTGACGGAGCCGGACGCAATATCATGGTACTACTGCACAGTCTGTGAAATGTCAACAACCATGGGGACGCGAGGAAGTACAGTGTCAACCCGAAACTGTCTAGACTGTCAGGGTTGTGCAGTCAACACCCTACCGGGTTGCTGAGGTTGACGCACTGCGTCACAACAAGTCACCTCTGCTGGTTGTTGAACGTCTTCCTAGTGACACACTGAACGTCAACAACCACCTCCCAGCGTTGCTTAACGTCAACGTGCGACTGGCAACCCACACTGGGTCGCATCGGTGGAGGAACCACCTCAACTGGCGGACGCGAGTAGGATACCTCAGCGTCAACAGGGCGCACAACCAACCGGTAGGAAGGTTGTTGGCCAGAAGGTTCTTCTCCGTATTTAGTCCTCTATCAAGGACACAAGCTTGGACTGCATGTCTTGCAGCAAAGCCCATTAGGGTCTGCGGGAGCAGGTGTGGCAACAGACGGGGTTAGCGACTGAAGCGGAACCATTTACCATCCCTGGAAGCCTTGTTATGTGTGACATAATAGTACAGCAAAACTTCAAAGGCTCGACAAAAGTTGAGAAGCTGACCTGTAAACAACTGGAGCGTCTCCTGGCTATGCGCCTGGCCGAGTCTACCAGAATTGAGAAGTCTACCTGGGCAGAGGCATGAACTCCCAAGCTGAGAACTTCTCTCGTGTCCTATCAGACTCTCGCTCTATAAGCCAGATAAAAAGAAGGGAAATCAAAAGGCTGTATCCCTAAAACTCCTCCTGGTGCAAAAACCAGTCGCCTAGCCGACGTAACGCTCTCTAGGAGAGCGAGAGACCACTAGCTTAACAACAACGGCTTCGAAGTAGCTAGGCCTAGTGTAAGTTCTGACGTGAGGCGAACGAGGAGCAGCAGTTACAAGATCCGGACGAAGATCCTTAAAAAATCATCATGATTTAATTAAAGTCCATAGGAGGCTAAGCAGCTTAAGGCTCCTCTTCAAATGACAGAGTCCTCAAAGGAATATCAGTAGGAGGGAGAACAGCACTTTCTCATCTACAGGAACCTTGTCCGAGAAAAGCTAGGTTATCTCAGTGAGGGTCTCACTGGTGCATTAGCAGCAGACCAGAAGGCAACGTTATGTAACTGCTTGACAGTCTGTGAACTGTCAAAAACTGAACTGTCAACCACAACAGGTGCGTGAGGACATACAGCACTGGTGCATTAGCAGCAGACCAGAAGGCAACGTTATGTAACTGCTTGACAGTCTGTGAACTGTCAAAAAACTGAACTGTCAACCACAACAGGTGCGTGAGGACATACAGCACTGGTGCATTAGTAGCAGACCAGAAGGCAACTTCAAGTAACTGCTTGACAGTCTGTGAGCTGGCAACAACCAAAGCTGTGTGGGGAAGCCTCAACTCCTGACTGACTAGTCTGCTGCGGGCGAGTGGCGGTAACCACAGTGGGTTGCGGAGGCTGACGCACCGTGTCAAAACACGGCAGCTTAACTCCACCCTCCTGTTGTTGTGGTAGCACACGCACGTCAACGGAGGGTTCCGTGCGTCTGTGAACGTCAGCATGCGTCTGGCAGGGTCGACTGCGCATGGGTGGAGGAGCTCTCACAGCTGGAGTGTGGGAGCAGGCAGCCACAGCGTCTGCTGGGCGCACAACCGTGGTAGGTTGTAGGCTAACGGGTGCGTCTGTGAACGTCAGCATGCGTCTGGCAGGGTCGACTGCGCATGGGTGGAGGAGCTCTCACAGCTGGAGTGTGGGAGCAGGCAGCCACAGCGCCTGCTGGGCGCACAACCGTGGTAGGTCGTAGGCTAACGGGTGCAGCGTCAACCTTCTCCGCACGATACTCCTGCAAAAATGATGCTAACTGTGTCTGCATAGACTGTAGCAAAGACCACTTAGGGTCTACAGCAGCAGGTGCGGCAACAGACGGTGTTACTGCCTGTTGCGGTACCGCTTTACCTCTCTTAGGAGGTGTGCAGTCATCGGAAGACTGCAGCGAGTCCGAACTGACCCAGTGGCTACACCTGGGCCGTTGGACTTGCGCGGAAGGGACCGACTTGCACTTAATAAGCTGCGAGACCTTGGTCCAAGGTTTCTTACGAGAAACCTCTTCCGCAGACGAAAAGTAAATGGGCTCTCTCGTCTTTGTGTGGGTGGGGCGATCTTGGGTAGATACGCCCGAAACCACGGAGGGAAAAACGTCTGTTCGTTGATCAAGGCCTGACGAACCCATAAGTCGTTCGACATTACTTCTCCCCTGGGCTTGGGAGCTTGCAAGAGGTCCCGGACTAGGTGAACGACAGGCACGAACAGACGAACCCTCGGACGCAACACTGTAACACTTTGCGCATATCACTTTATCACTTTGATTTTCTGTTTTGCACTTATTTCACTGAAATCGAAACTTTTACTGATTTCTACCTGAAACACGCAATCCTACCCTTCATTAAAAGGTAGTAATTGCGAAAACAGTCGTATAATGCAACAGAAAACATATATAAAGATAAAGAATTCAGTGGCTGGAAAAGAGACTAAACACTAGTTCAAATAAACTACGTTTACAATCTCTCACCGCACATAGCCTGGGAACAAGAATAAAACCCTAGAAACGTTTTACCTTCTTCCCCTACAGCAACTAGGGAGGAGAGTAAAACGAGAACAACGTTACCCGCTTGAACGAAACGTTTTTTCTCCTCTCTCTCCCTCCGTCTCTATCTCTCTCTTCTCTCTAGATTTCGCACCTGAGAGAAGAGCCCAATTATATATCGTCAAAACATGTTATTTGCTAAAGGAAAAAACTGAAAGGTTTTCCAAAAAAAAAAGTTCCTTTAATTTAGAATTTAAACCATTTAAGCTAAGAAAGAATGAACGAAACGCTAGAATCGGTTTACTCTTACTGCAAAGTGAAACCGTGATACACTCTCTCTCTATCGTAACGATAGAGCGCATGTTGAACGTCCTGAACGTCAACAACTGCGTAGACTAAAAAACTAAACGTTAGTTCATCTTTGAAAACAGTACGAGACTATCAAAGAAATTCTTTCATAAAACATTAAATTTAAAAAGTTTTAAATTCTTTAAAGGTTAAATACGATATAACGGGCTCAACGTTGATTAACTTCGGTTCCAAGTTAGGACCGCCTACTATCAGGAAAGGTCGCATATAAACAAAACATAAAAATTTATTTTTATATGTTTATAATAAAAGGAAAGTTAATCGAAAAGGCCTAATAAAGGCGGAGAGATATAAAATATATAGATCTATAACGTGTTAAGCAAAATTACTAAAAACCTAAACACACTTCCGTCTAAGGGAAGGGTCGGCCATTTAAAAGTGAAAGAGAGTCCATACTCTCTTTGTCACCATAATTAAATCTATCCAAAACGAGTTCAAGTTTTGAAATGAAGATAAAACCCCTGCATAGCGAAAGCTCAAAACTGGAATAGTGTACTTCACCAAATAGTTGTGAAAACAAATCCAGTTAGTAACAGCGTATTTAGTAGGTCTTGCCAGTGGCACGACAGAGAGAAAATTGGTTCTGTGTTGACATCGAGTACTTGAGTACCTACTTGACAGATGGCGCTGTTGATGTACACCCCCACCTGTATAGCGATCGCTGGCGTATTCCGCCCGTAGGTTTTTCTGTCGGGCAGCAGAGCTGACAGCTATATGATCATCGGGTAAGTTTAATATTGAAAAATGTTTACATCATATGAGCTAAGAATTTTTATTTCATTTTAGAAGTTATCAAAATAACTAAACAAAATAAATAGGTACCTGGTAAGGAAGTCGACTTGAACAATTACTCTGCCTTTTTAAGTACGTCTTCCTTACGGAGCCTCGCGATCCTCTTAGGATGCTGAGCGACCCCTAGGAGCTGAAGTATCAAGGGTTGCAACCCATACAACAGGACCTCATCAAAACCTCTAATCTAGGCGCTTCTCAAGAAATGACTTTGACCACCCGCCAAATCAACTAGGATGCGAAAGGCTTCTTAGCCTTCCGGACAACCCAAAAACAATAAAAACATTTCAAGAGAAAGATTAAAAAGGTTATGGAATTAGGGAATTGTAGTGGTTGAGCCCTCACCCACTACTGCACTCGTTGCTACGAATGGTCCCAGAGTGTAGCAGTTCTCGTAAAGAGACTGGACATCCTTAAGATATAAAGACGCGAACACTGACTTGCTTTTCCAATAGGTTGCGTCGATTATACTTCGCAGAGATCTATTTTGTTTAAAGGCCACGGAAGTTGCGACAGCTCTAACTTCGTGTGTCCTTACCTTCAGCAAAGCTTGGTCTTCCTCATTCAGATGGGAATGAGCTTCTCGTATTAACAGTCTGATAAAATAGGATAAAGCATTCTTTGACATAGGCAAAGATGGTTTCTTAACTGAACACCATAAAGCTTCAGACGGGCCTCGTAAAGGTTTAGTTCGTTTTAAATAGAACTTAAGAGCTCTTACAGGGCATAAGAATCTTTCTAGTTCATTTCCAACCATACGATAAGCTTGGAATATCGAACGATTTTGGCCAAGGTCGAGAAGGCAGCTCGTTTTTGGCTAGAAAACCAAGTTGTAGAGAACATGTAGCCGTTTCAGATGAGAATCCGATGTTCTTGCTGAAGGCATGAATCTCACGGACTCTTTTAGCTGTGGCTAAGCATACCAGGAAAAGAGTCTTTAAGGTGAGATCTTTCAGGGAGGGTGATTGTAGCGGCTCGAACCTGTCTGACATAAGGAATCTTAGTACCACGTCTAAATTCCAACCAGGTGTAACCAAACGACGCTCCTTCGTGGTCTCAAAAGACTTAAGGAGGTCCTGTAGATCTTTATTGTTGGAAAGATCTAAGCCTCTGTGACGGAAGACTGATTCCAATATGCTTCTGTAACCCTTGATAGTGGGAGCTGAAAGAGATCGTTCTTTCCTCAGATATAAGAGGAAGTCAGCTATTTGAGTTACAGAGGTACTGGTCGAGGATACGGATACTGACTTGCACCAGTTTCGGAAGATTTCCCACTTCGATTGGTAGACTCTAAGGGTGGATGTTCTCCTTGCTCTAGCAATCGCACTGGCTGCCTCCTTCGAAAAACCTCTAGCTCTCGAGAGTCTTTCGATAGTCTGAAGACAGTCAGACGAAGAGCGTGGAGGCCTTGGTGTACCTTCTTTACGTGTGGCTGACGTAGAAGGTCCACCCTTAGGGGAAGTGTTCTGGGAACGTCTACTAGCCATCGAAGTACCTCGGTGAACCATTCTCTCGCGGGCCAGAGGGGAGCAACTAGCGTCAACCTTGTCCCTTCGTGAGAGGCGAACTTCTGCAGTACCTTGTTGACAATCTTGAACGGAGGGAATGCATATAGATCTAGATGTGACCAATCTAGGAGAAAGGCATCTATATGAACTGCTGCTGGGTCCGGGATTGGAGAGCAAAATATTGGGAGCCTCTTGGTCATCGAGGTTGCGAAGAGATCTATGGTTGGCTGACCCCAGGTGGCCCAAAGTCTCTTGCATACATCCTTGTGGAGGGTCCATTCTGTTGGAATTATTTGTCCCTTCCGACTGAGACAATCTGCCATGACATTCAAGTTGCCTTGGATGAACCTCGTTACTAGTGATATGTCTTGACCTTTTGACCAGGTGAGGAGGTCCCTTGCGATCTCGTACAACGTCAGAGAGTAGGTCCCTCCTTGCTTGGAGATGTACGCCAAAGCCGTGGTGTTGTCCGAGTTCACCTCCACCACTTTGCCTTGAAGGAGAGACCTGAAGCTTTTCCAGGCCAGACGTACTGCCAGTAGCTCCTTGCAGTTGAAATGCATTGTCCTTTGACTCGAGTTCCATATCCCCGAGCATTCCCGACCGTCTAATGTCGCACCCCAGCCTACGTCCGATGCGTCCGAGAAGAGAACGTGGTTGGGAGTCTGAACAGCCAGGGGAAGACCCTCTCTTAGGTTGATATTGTCCTTTCACCAAGTCAGACAAGACTTTATCTTTTCGGAAACCGGGATCGAGACCGCTTCTAGCGTCTTGTCCTTTTTCCAGTGAAAAGCTAGATGGTATTGAAGAGGACGGAGGTGTAGTCTTCCTAGTGACACAAATTGATCCACGGATGACAGTGTCCTTACCAGACTCATCCACAGCCTGACTGAGCAGCGTTCCTTCTTCAGCATCTTCTGGATGGATAGCAGGGCTGGGGGCTGATCGTCTTGTTGTTCAGCAACGTCCTCATCAGAGGGTTCCTCATCCGAAACTGATGAGGAAACGGCAACGAAGTGGGCAACGTCTGGCTCGCTGAATCCGGTCGCACTGGTGGATGCGTGACGGAGCCGGACGCAATATCATGGAACTGCTGCACAGTCTGTGAACTGTCAACAACCATGGGTGCACGAGGAAGCACAGCGTCAACCCGAGACTGTCTAGACCGTCTGGGTTGTGCAGTCAACACCCTACCGGGTTGCTGAGGTTGACGCACTGCGTCAAAACAAGTCACCTCTGCTGGTTGTTGAACGTCCTGAACGTCAAAAACCACCTCCGAGCGTCGCTTAATGTCAACGTGCGGCTGGCAACCCACACTGGGTCGCATCGGTGGAGTAACCACCTCAACTGGCAGACGCGAGTAGGTTACCTCAGGGTCAACAGGGCGCACAACCGACCGGTTGGAAGGTTGTTGGCCAGAAGGTTCTTTTCCGCATTTAAGTCCTCTATCAAGGATACAAGCTTGGACTGCATGTCTTGCAGCAAAGCCCATTTAGGGTCTACGGGAGCAGGTGTGGCAACAGACGGGGTTAGCTACTGAGGCGGAACCGTTTACCATCCCTGAAAGCCTTGTTATGTGTGACATAATAGTACAGCAAAACTTCAAAGGCTCGACAACAGCTGTGAAGTTGACCTGTAAACAACTTGGAGCGTCTCCTGGCTAGGCGCCAGGGAGAGTCTACCAGAATTGAGAAGTCTATCTGGGCAGAGGCATGAACTCCCAAGCCGAGAACTTCTCTCGTGTCATATCAGACTCTCGCTCTATAAACCAGTTTAAAAGAAGGGAAAGCAAAGGCTGTATCCCTAAAACTCCTCCTGGTGAAAAACCAGTCGCCTAGCCAATGTAACGCTCTCTAGGAGAGCGAGAGAGCACTAGCTTAAAAACAACGGCTTCGAAGTAGCTAGGCCTAGTGTAAGCTCTGACGTTTAGGCGAACGAGGAGCAGCAGTTACAAAAAGATCCGGACGAAGATCCTTAAAAAAATCATCCTGATTTAATTAAAGTCCATAGGAGGCTAAGCAGCTTTAGGCTCCTCTCCATCTGACAGAGTCCTCAAGGGAATATCAGTAGGAGGGAGAACAGCAACTTCCTCATTTACAGGAACCTTGTCCGATAAAAGCTGAGTCTCTCACTGGAGCATTAGTAGCGGACCAGAACGCAACGTCATGTAACTGCTTGACAGTCTGTGAACTGTCAACAACTGAACTGTCAACCACAACAGATGCGTGAGGACGCACAGCGTCCACTCGAGCTGCTTTGACTGCCTAGACTGAGCAGTCAAAACAACTCTAGAATGCGGAGGTTGACGCACAGCGTCAAAACAAGTCAACTCCGATTGTTAGTGAACGTCTTGAACGTCAACAGGAGCATCAGCCAGTGGCCTAACGTCCAAATGCGGCTGAAAATCCACACGAGACCGCATCGAGTGTGGTTCTAAACAACCTGACTGACGTGACTAAGCTACGCCAACGTCAACAGTAAGCACCAAGGAACGTTAGGTTGGCTGAAAGCCAGGATATCGATGAGATAAACGGCTAGACTCAACGGACTAATCGGCAGAATAGTCTTCCATAAGGGAGGCAAGCATATACTGCATGTTTTGCCATACAACCCCTTAAGGATCAACGGAAATGGTTGTGGTAATAGACGAGGGTAACGTCTGTGACCGCAACACTTTGCCTACAAAAAAAGACTCTCGGAGTCTGTGTTACGCTTTTGTTAGGCGGCGAGAAGTTATCCGATGACTGCATAGGGTCAGAGCTGTCCTCATGGCTGTAACCAGGACGATGGACCTGTCCTGAAAGGACTGACTTTCGCTTAAGGGCTCCGAAACCTTGTGACAGGTTTCTTATGCGAAAAGCCTACGGATGGCGAGGAGAAACAACGTCTCTCTCGTCTTATGGTAGGGGAGATCTTGGTAAGATACACCGGATACCATAGAGGGAAAACGTCTGTTCGTTGGTCAAGGCCTCTCGAACCCATAAGTCGTTTGACATTACTTCTACACTGGGCTTGGGAGCTTGTAAGAGGTCCCGGACTAGGTGAACGACAGGCACAAACAGACGAACCCTCGGACGCAACACTGTAACACTTTGCGCCTCGGACGCAACACTGTAACACTTTGCGCATATCACTTTATCACTTCGATTTTCTGTTTTGCACTTATTTCTACCTGAAACACGCAATTCTACCCTTCATTAAAAGGTAGTAATTGCGAAATTAGTCGTATAATGCAGGCTCATAATACCAGCAAAAAACAGAAAACATATTTTAAGATAAAAAGAAAAATCAGTGGCTGGGAAAGAGACTAAACACTAGTTCATATAACTACGTTTTCAATCTCTCACCGCACATAGCCTGGGGACGAGAATAAAAACCTAAAAACGTTTTATCCTTCCTCCCCGTACAGCGACTAGGGACGTGAGTAACACGAGAACAACGTTACCCGCCTGAACGGAACGTTTTCTCTCCTCTCTCTCCCTCCGTCTCTATCTCTCTCTCTCTCTTTCTCTCTTGATTTCGCACCTAAGAGAAGAGCCCAATTATATATCGTCAAAAAAACATGTTATTTGACTAAAGGAAAAAACTGAAAGGTTTTTCAAATAAAAAGTTCCTTTAAATTAAAATTTAAAACATTTAAGCTAAGAAAGAATGAACAAAACGTCAGAATCGATTTACTCTTACTGCAAAGTGAAACCGTGATACACTCTCTCTCTATCGTAACGATAGAGCGCATGTTGAACGTCCTGAACGTCAACAACTGCGTAGCATAAAAAACTAAACGTTAGTTCATCTTTGAAAACAGTACGAAGACTATCAAAGAAATTCTTTCATAAAAAATTACATTTAAAAAGTTTTAAATCCTTAGCTCTTTAAAAGCTAAAGACGATATAAAGGGCTCAACGTTGATTAACTTCGGTTTCCAAGTTAGGACCGCCTACTCTCAGGAAAGGTCTATATAAACAAAGCATTAAAATTTATTTTTATATGTTTATAAAAAATGGAAAGTTAATCGAAGAGGCCTAATAAAGGCGGAGAGATATAAAATATATATAGGAAAATCTATAATGTGATAAGATAATTACTAAAAGCCTAAACACACTTCCGTCTAAGGGAAGGGTCGGCCATTTAAAAGTGAAAGAAAGTCCATACTCTCTTTGTCACCATAATTAAATCTATCCAAAACGAGTTCAAGTTTTAAGATAAAGATAAAACACCTGCATAGCGAAAGCTCAAAACTAGAATAGTGTACTTCACCAAATAGTTGTGAAAACAAATCCAGTTAGCAACAGCGAATTAGTAGGTCTTGCCGGTAGCCCGACAGAGAGAAAATTGAGTTCTTTGTTTACAATGAGTAATGGGTATCTGAACGACAGATGGCGCTGTTGAGTACACCCCCTACCTGTGTAGCGATCGCTGGCGAATTTTTACGTAGAGTTTTTCTGTCGAGCAACAGAGTTGCAGAGCTATTATAATCACCGGCTAAGTTAAATATTGAAAAATTGATTTTTATGAGTTATACAGCTGATCCCAGCCTGTGAATAGGATCACTACCCAAAGTTCAAGGAACATCCAGACTTATGTCCCCTTTCTGTTACAGAAGGTTCGCCTACATGGTTCCCGTCAGGATGATGATGAATCTCTCTGGCCTGCAAGAGAGGCTCTCCGCCCTTGGGTATCAAGGTTGGGAAGAAATGCTCCATCTAGAGGTCCCTATCTCCTCAGAGTGTCCTCTCTAAGGTTGGACGACGACCCCATGGACGGGCAGGTAGATGGGGATGAGTTTTGAGCCTTCAGCTTTGCAATTACCTACGTCACCGACCTAGGACCCTTAAAGGATCCTGATGTTCATGTTACCCTGCATAAACCGTGACTGCTAAAAGCAACACATTCTAGGGAAAACCAAGGGGCTATGACGGAGCTCAAAAGTATGGTGGTGAGTCGGATCCGTTCATGAACTCGGAAGTTTCCCCCTACAGCCCCAGGCATATCAAAGTAACCTCCTTCGATAAAAACAACGCATAGAGATTTGCCTTACATGTTCCATATATAGATGGTACCATAAATCTGGATGGCATAGACGTCCTCCCTCTGGGGACCTAGATTTTACTCCCAGGTACTAGAATTCCCGTTCAACGGATTCGTTCGATTGAAAGAGATTGCCTTGGTTAGGTTAGACAAGGTACCGAAGGTAACAGTACTATTTCCTAAAGGGCAGGCCCGATCTGTCTGGACCAGGATGTTGTCAGTCTGGGGGGTACGATAATTCCAAGATCTGCCCTTCCAATTCGACCTACACGTTTGATGGTCTGATCGGGTTAGTTGTGGGAAATACGTTCTGTCTGAGGCCTCTATCAGACAGGAATCGATAGTCGGTTACCCACTCGTCATCACAGCCTTCCTCTGATTCGACGTCTATGCATCCAAATCCCCCTCATCAGGTGGTCTACCTCACTGATTCCCCAGGTACACAGCCCAACCCCGTTGGGATGTTTTACCTGCATACAGCCCTAGATCCGAACCCTCAGGCTCCTTTCGTGGACACCAGAGAGGAAGCTACAGGAGTAGAAGACAGTCTCGCCATCGATACGGACCTAGGAAAAAGGGGGCTCGGAGAAGGAAAGTACCTAGATTCACTCTCTCACAACGCGGTGGTCCCGGTAGGGGGTAGACTTTACCACTTTCGAGACCATTGGACCTTCGGTCTGTGGGCTCATAGCATAATCTCTAAAGGTTTGAGGTGAAAATGGCCACAAGGTCCTCCTCCTCCACCAGTGACCTTCTCCCAGAAATCCACTCCCATCCTGAAAGAGTACACCTACAGGGTTACTCAAGAAGAAGCAATCAAACGGGATCGATCACTGAAGTTCCAAAGCCACCTGTTCACAATTCCGTAGAAAGGCTTGTCGGCATTGAGAGTGGACCTGGACTTGTCAAGCTAAACTCTTACATTCTCTGCGACAAGTTCCGGATGTTGACTATCTCTCAGGTACGGACCTTACTTCCCCGTGGGACCGTCACCACCTCTGTCGATCTTACCGACGACTATTATCTTGTGCCTATAGCTCGAAACTTTTCTTCTTATCTGGGTTTCCGCCTAAGCAGGAAAGCCTTTGTGTTCAAGACATGCCCTTTGGCCTCAACATTGATCCCAGGATATTCACGAAACTGGGAGAGAGAGTGTTAGAACAACTCAGGAACCAAGAGATACAGATCATTGCTTATCTGGCCGGTTGGCTCATTTGGGCCCGGCCGGCCATAGAAGGCAACAGAGCTATGAAGGAATTACTTCGATTTCTCTACAACCTGTGATTTCGGGTCAATCTCCAAAAAATCTCGCCTGCAACCATCAGGCCACTTAGAATGGTTAGCCATTCAGTGGGACCTTTCGAAGCACACGTTGTCTCTCCCTTCCAAAAGGTAAGAGGAATAGTTTCCAAGATCAAAAATTTTCTCAAACACAAACAGGTGTCCGAAGAGCCTTAGAAAGTATCCTCGGCCTTTTCCAATTCACTTCAGTAACAGATCTCCTAATAAAAGCCAAACTCAAAGACATCAATCGAGTTTGGAAAAAGAGAGCTACAGTACCTATAAGAGACAAGGTCTCGAAGATCCCCTCTGTCTTGAAAATGAGACTACGCCCATGGCCGAACAGAAGGACCTCTCCAAATCGGTTCCTCTACAATTCCCACCTCCACAAGTGACATTCCATACAGCCGCGTCTCTAAGTGGATGGGGGGATTACTCCGAACATCAGATGTTTCAGGTTCTTGGTCACTCGCCATGAAACAGTCCCATATCATTGTTCTCAAAGCCATGGCAGTGTTCTTGACCCTGAAGAGAGACTCTCCTCCGAGGTCGACCCACATCAGAGTAGTGTCAGACAGCACAGACGCAGTACATTACGTCAACAGGGGAGGATCCAAGTCACCCAACCTGAATCAGATCCTGGTCACTATCTTCGCCTGGGCAACAGAAAAGAACTGGTTCCTGTCAGCACCTCACCTAGCGGGAGGCCAGAATGTGAGAGCGGACTCACTATCCAGGACGGATCCACTGGAGTCAGAATGGTCTCTAGACATAATTTCATTCCGGTGGATACTCAGGCTCGTTCCAGGCCTCCAGGTAGATCTATTCGCAACTCAGATGAATCACAAACTTCCTTGTTATGTGACCCCAACCCTGGACCCTCGGGCTTATGCCATGGACGCATTACCCCGGGATTGGAACCATTAAAAGAAGATTTCCCTATCTCCCCCAGGGAATCTTCTAAAAACTTTTACACAAACTACGCTCCTTCCGGGGCGCAGTGGCTTTAGTACCACCTCACTGGCCAAGAACAGTTGGTTTCCTCTCCTCCTCGAGTTGAAACTCAGTCCCATCCGGATCCCGTTCCTCAAACTGACCCGAGTATCCAAACTCACTGTGTCAGATTACTCAAGGATAGCCAAAACTCTAACTTTGTGGACTACAGGAAGTTGGCAGCTCGTAGAGACGCGAACATTGAACCGGAAAACGATCTCTTCATCGAATGGGACAAAAGGGACTCGACAATTCGCCAATATGATTCGGCCGTTAACAACTAGTAGGTCCCCTAAGAGTGCAGACCATACTCGTATGTCCCCGCATTTAGCCATCTCTTTCTTGAGGTTCCTATTTGACAAAGGCCTAACAGTTAGCACTTTAACCACCATCAAGTCAGCTTTGAAGAAGATCTTCCTTGTTGGGTTCAACATTAACCTAGCTGATTCCTATTTCTCATCAATCCCAAAAACATGTGCTAGGCTTCGACCTTCGGTTCGGCCACAAAAGGACTCTTGGTCTCTGAACGGTGTTCTCAAACTTGCGATGGACACGGACAATGAATCCTGCTCTTATATCACTCTTCTTAGGAAGACTTTATTTCTAACGGCTATGGCCTCAGGTGATGGAACATCAGAACTAGCAGCTCTCTCACGAAACCCGGAAAACATAGATTTCCTCCCTTCAGCCGAAGTACTCCTTTTCCAGACAAAGCTTTCCTAGCTAAAAAATGAGGATCCGCAAAATAGGTGCTCCCCTCGGAAGATTATTCTTCATCCCCAGGATTTTTCTCCGTGTACAGTCACACTCTCAAGCCCCTTTTTAGCTAGAACTGCCACCCGCTCGTCTGGCCCCTTGGTTATCAGGGAACAAGGAGGTACTATTTCCATTCACGGTATCAGGCAACAAATCCTCTACTTCATTAAACATACTAATCCGGAATCATTTCCCCAGGCTCATGATATACGGACAATAGATGCCTCCAACAATGACTTCCAGAACAGGGACTTTGATGATTTTAAAAAATATACGGGTTGGAAATCCCCTATGGTTGTCAAACGCTAATACTGTATCTAAAGATCTTACAGGCCCTTAAATACCTGACGATGGCAGAGGGGAGCCTTATCCCTCCCCATTAATCTCCTCTTCTTCCTTTCTTCCATCTCTTCTCTTCTCCCTCCTACCCGCCACTCACACCACGTCGCCGCTCTCCTTGGTAGTTCGTTAGCCCTATGATATTTGCCATGTTTAATTCCTATGGTTTAACTGTTATTGTAGTTACCGTTCCTTTAATGTTTAGATATACTTAGACATGTAAGGTTCGATGCCTTTTGCGATTCGACACTCAGTTGGTTCCTTGTCGTCATTATTATTTAACCTTACGTTCCCTATGTCATTTGGCTGGTTGGTAATTGGATGATTACTTTATTATATCATAGTATTGTCGTACATGGTGATTGTATTCTCCTCATTATGTTATTAATTTATTGGGCTTGGAAGGCATTCTCTGGTACATTTTCACCGGCCGTCACAGGTCGACCCAGAAAAGGGATTTTGACGAAGGAAAAATCTATTTCTGGGGAGAGACCTGTGACGCCCGGTGAAACCCTTCCCGGTTATTTTTGTACGGACCCACCCTTTCCTTGCCAAGCCATATGTTCTTGCAGAAGGATGACCTGGTGAGCGCGAGTGGTAGGTGTCAGTAGGGTAACCCAACTGTATTCTCTAGGGCCTGTCACGGCCCTCCCCCTTTGATGAAGGGATTATCTATATGGAAGACAGCCTGTGAATAGTGTTTTACAAACGCCCTTGTTAGATATACGACACCAACAAGGTGCTCGCGCGAGGGTTGTAACCTCTGCATTCCATGCTTTTAATTTTCTCTGGTATATTTGGAAGATTTATATCAGAAAAAGTACAAAGAAGGACTTTTCACCGGGCGTCACAGGTCTCTCCCCAGAAATAGATTTTTCCTTCGTCAAAATCCCTTTATTATTTTCTGGAAGACATCTTTGATGAGGTCTTCCCATTGACAGTTTTTGATTTGACAATATTTTCTGTAGGCTTTTTAAGTTTGGGTCTTGATAAATTAGGTTTTATATTAGCCTTTTCAGTGTTGTTGTTACCTAATTCTTGTGGGGGATGGTGAACCTCCACTTGAATTTTTGATTGATTCAAGAAGTTTTCCTGTTGATCTGAAATATCAAAAGGCAAAACATCATATCTATTTGATGTCATAACTTTGGTGTTTTTAATGGATGGGGGTGAGAGAGATGGAGGTCTCTCTCTTTACCTATTGACAGGTGGTGATTTATTAGGTTTTGATGTTTTCCCCACTACAGGCGCACCTGATAATTCTGTTTCATGTGGAACCTCCATCAAATCAGGCAAAGATATAGCCTGAGAGAGGTTAGTATTATCCTTTGTAGTGGGGGACAAAGGTTTACTAGAGGTGAGAAAAGTCTTACGTGATATTCTTGCCTTATCCTCTGGAATTCTATCAGAAGATGGCAAATTTCTTTTCTAGGGAATAGAGGCAGTATTAGGTGGGTTGGATGTCTCCTGCCTCATTTTTTCTCCCGATTTCAATACTTTTGCATAACTTGCTGATTTACTCAATAGTCTCTTGGCATGCCCCACACTTATGTGTTCGATACTGGATTTATTGAGAGCAGCCTCTTCCAATTTATATTGCTGGCAGTTCCTATCCGTAGATTTGTGATTCAAATTGCAGTTTATACAATTGGCCTCTAGTGTACAGTCTCCATGGTAAACACTAGAGCATGTACTACACATTTTATCATTCTTACATACTTTAGATGGATGCCCATATCTAAAGCAATTAAAACATTGCAGCGGCTTCTGCTTAAAAGTTCGCACTTTAATTCATTCATTCTCTATGTAAATGTGGAAAGGCACATCAGCATCCTGGAAAGTCAGGATAATCATTGACGTTCCAGGGTTTTATGCACTTTCCACACAGTTAACCCTGGATAGGTACGGTCCTCGGACACCCCTTTAAGGGTATACTCGGACGCGAACGACCCCGACGCCAAAAAAATTCTTGAAAAATCAGTTTTTGCAGTAACCTCCTTTTTTCTTTTGCCAAAAAAAACTTCAATGAATGCTTAAAACAACTGTAAAGATAAATACTACTCATCTGCAGAAAAACTATTTATTATAAATATTTTAAAAAATTAAGTAGAAAAAAAAAGACCTGACATAAAAATTCATAAAAAAAAAGTTTATACATATATACACAAATCCTTTTAGGAATTGATTCTTGAATGTTTAGGACACATCTTGATGTATTTTGGATGAAGTCAGACCCATGGAGGTGAAGATCTGAAATGAGAAAAAAAGGGTAACTTTTTTTGGCCAAAAAAAATTGTCCAAATTTCATGAATTTTTTTGGGTACCCAAATGAAATAGGAAGTGGCTAATTTTTTTAGGGAATAAACATATGTCATCCTAAAATAGAAATATGTAAAAAAATCTTCATTATTTTGTAAATTACATTTATATCAGGGGCCATATCTAAAGGTAATTTTTTGAGTACTTGGAAATTTCGTAAAAAAATACATATATTTAATATATAATATGATATTTATGCAGGTAAAAATATACCAAAATATCACAAATTCTATAGGGAACAAGAATATATATAGATAGGGCAGCTTACGCTTCGGATATGTCCACAAAATGGCCGCCAACCACACTGACTCAGACTCCCTAGTCTGCCACTTGAAATGTAGGAAGGGTATGTCAATTTCAAGGTGTTATTTACTAATCTAATTATTATTGGATAGGCATAAAAATTGTATGGTGGGTTGCTGGATAATTGTCGATTATTTTACGATTATAAAATTAAAATTCTGACCCAAAAAATTTTTTTTGAAGGGAAATAAAATCGAAAAAAAAAATGTAAAACAATATTTTAGCTAAAAAAATTTGATGATATTCAATCAAAAAAAAAGTAAACAAAATTTTCCGACAAATAAACATCTAGAGGAATCATTACTCTGTGATAGTTCCTTAGTACGTAGTAATTTTGAAAGAATTGGGAAAAAACGAAAAAATGGCAATCACCGGAAAATCGAACACATACCTATATATATACGCCATATCTGGCTAAAAAAAAGATAGGCATGGGTAGCCAGATCATCTAGAAACACTTTCCAACACTATAAAAATATAAGTTTTGCGACACTACTTGCCAATTCCTTACGGTAACATGACTAAGCAAAAAAATGCAAAACAAATAAAAAGGGGCACTCGTGGAAAAATGGCCATTCTAATATACGGCATTTCAGAAAAAAAAAATTTCAGCCACGTGCTAGGCAAACCATCAAGGCATATTTTCCGACAAATAAACATATAAATGAAATATTACTCTGTGATAGTTCCTTAGTACGTAGTAATTTTGAAAGAAATGGGAAAAAACGAAAAAATGGCAATCACAGGAAAATCAAACACATACTTATATATACGCCATATCTGGCTAAAAAAAAATAGGCATGGGTAGCCAGATCATCTAGAAACACTTTCCAACACTATAAAAATATAAGTTTTGCGACACTACTTGCCAATTCCTTACGGTAACATGACTAAGCAAAAAAATGCAAAACAAATAAAAAGGGGCACTCGCGGAAAAATGCCCAACATTCTAATATACGGCATCTCAGATAAAAAAAAAAGACATGCACGTGTTAGCCCAACCATCAAGGCACACTTTCTAACACATAAACATGAAAAAAAAATCAATAATATACGGCAATTCCTTACTACGTAGTAAATTTTTACAAATATTGAAAAAAAAACAGAAATTGGCAACCGCAGTTAAATACCCAATATACCAATAACTACGTCGTATCTGACAAAAACAAAATCACGCATGGGTAGCCAGATCATCTAGACACACTTTCCAACATTAAAAAAGCAAAAGTTTTACGACACTATTTCGCAATATCTTACGGAAAAATGACTTGGCAAAAAAATTTAAAAAAATTAAAAAGGGACACTCGCGGTAAAATGCCCGACATTCTAATATACGACATCTCAGATAAAAAAAAAGACATGCACGTGTTAGCCCAACCATCAAGGCACACTTTCTAACACATAAACATGAAAAAAAAATGAATAATATACGGCAATTCCTTACTACGTAGTAATTTTTACAAATATTGAAAAAAAAACAGAAATTGGTAACCGCAGTTAAATACCCAATATACCAATAACTACGTCGTATCTGACAAAAACAAAGTCATGCATGGGTAGCCAGATCATCTAGACACACTTTCCAACACTAAACAAGCAAAAGTTTTACGACACTATTTGGCAATATCTTACGGAAAAATGACTTGGCAAAAAAATGAAAAAAAATGAAAAAGGGGCACTCGCGGTAAAATGGTCCTCGTGGTGATGAACGACATTTTAACTAAAAAAAAAAACATGCACATGGTAGCCAAACAATCCACCAAGACTTTCCACAACTGATAACCTATACAAGTTGCACCATTCTACGACAATTTCATAATACGTAATAACTTTGATAATTATGCAAACTACCTCAGAAGGGTAAACTCGGACGCGAACGACCCCGACGCGTCTCAGAAATCGGGGAAGGAGTACAGCTACAGCAATGCACATCTGGACACTACTAGAGCGTGTAGGGGAGACACCTCCTGCAGGTCGATCACCCACAAATTCAGTCACAGGGGTGAGTCACGTGAGAAAAACCTGTTTTTTTTTTGACGCTCGGGGTCGCAAACGACCCACCGTACCTATCCAGGGTTAAAGGACACATGGCCAATATCTCCTCTTCTGTGAATTCATATGTCTATTAAAAACTACTCCCCTTCCATAACTGAAGTTTAGATGGGGTTTCACATCCAGCTTTATGTCATCGTTCTCTGTATTTAAACTGGAAAGTATAACTGATTGAGTTTCTGATTTGGCACTTATTAGGAAACTGTTCTTTCCAAACCGAGATATATCTCCTGGTGCGATAGTACCTACTTTCTTTTGAAGAAATTTACATATTTTGAAATAATTTCCACTACTCCCTTTTGATTGAGCAACAAGCCACTTTGGTGGTTTTGGCTTTCTCTAGGAAGGTACAACTACCTCTATACCTTTATTAATCCAATCTGCAGGCCTATATACATCCAGATTCTTAGGTACCCGATCGCAAAGAGCACCCTTGAAATTCAAATTACTGATTTTAATATTTATGATATCATTAATAGCGTTGAATGCTTCATCATGGTTATCAAATGATATCCATGAATCCCATTTGTCACCTTCAAGCCTCATTCTAATTTCCCTGATATAACCATAACATTGAAATAATTTATATAGAACATCGTAATTGGTTTGAATGGGGATCTGAGTGACATGAAGGATTCGCAAATTCTCCATGTCACCCAAATTACTTTGTTTTTTAACATAAGTAGCATGGTCCTTTAGAGTTTCCAGGTCGTCAACAGAGGGGTTAGTTTTTGGAGTAGAAGCAAGCCGGGTTATCCACCTCTTATCAGAGGATTTCAGTCCTCCTATCCCATGTGGCCCAACACGAGAAGAGGCTTCAGCGGGGACCAGTCCTCTATTAGAGAGGGGCTGCCTCTCTTAAGGTGGGCGTACACTGGTCAGTGGGGGTAGTTAGCCCCTCCCACCGACGACTCCAATGCCTAGCGTCACCCATTACCCGCAAATATGGGCGACTTAAAACCGGATCATTGGAGCCCGACTCTTAACAGACTTAGTCTGCACCCAATGGGGTCTGCCAGAGGGTGATGGCATCTAAATTTGTACAGGTTGAGATGGTATGACATCCATCCCACCCTGCGCCAAATCCAAAGCAGCAGTCAAAACCTAAGTCGTACAAGCTAAAGTCGTCAACAAGTTCATGCCCAAGAGGAAGAGATGGGAGAAAATAAGAAGTAATCAAAAGAACGGAGAGAAAGTGCTGACTAATTTAGTTGGATCAACAGTTGGGCACCGAGGTCCAGTGGGGAAGTAGTTCCCATTGTTCATTAGAGCCTAACTGCTAGTCCCTAAGCCCCCATCCTCATCAAGACTTCAGCATCTGGGGGGTGGCCTTCAAGAAGGAGGCAAAAGTGCGATGGGGCCAGACAAACTACCTTTAACTCAATGTTGATGTAGTTTTGACAGTCTTGGTCCGACCACACTCTTGATACCATCTGATGGTCTCGATGGGCTCCCCAGCTCTCCTTCAAAGTATCTTTGAACAGATGAAACTCCTGTTAACAAGACTCCTTTCCCTATGTTTGTGGTTTACAACTACCACTCCAGATCTTCTTTGGCTTCTGCTCACAGTCACCAACAACTGGGGATCACCAAGATGTTGTGACCAGGACTATTTCAGTTGCCATTGAAGAGATTGTAACCTTAAGTTTTCCTCCAGGAACTAACCGTTCCAGAGAAGAGAAATTAACTGAGTTTCTATCATGAGTGGGCTGGCAGACTTGGATGCTGAAGAAAGGGACAAGCCATTTGTTGAAGTCATGAGATCCTTTCTTCCGATGAGAAGACTTCCCTGAAGTGTCGATCTCCATCCTTAGGTAAAAGAGTTTCTGGGAGGGGACGATGACTGACTTCTCTCAATTTATAAGGATCCCCAGGTCCTGACAATAGTTGATAAGCCTGTCCCAAATGGTAAAAAGGTTTTCTCTGGAATCTGCAATTATTAGCCAGTAGAGAAGGAACCTGATTCTGTTGGCATGAGCCCAGGACGATGCAATGCTGAACACCCTAGTGAATACCTGCGGAGCTGTCGCCATTCCGAAGCAAAGAATCTTGAACTGGTAAATCATTTTATCGACTACTACCCTCAGGTACTTCTAAGATGCAAAATGCACCAGAATCTGGAAGTACTGTATGCGTCAAAATGCACCAGAATCTGGAAGTACTGTCTGCGTCCTTCAAGTCCAACGTCACCACAAAGTCCCCTGGTCTTATCTCCTGAACAAATGTGAATGGAGTCTTAATATTATATAAATTAATCCTATAAGCAAGAGAACATTTGCAATATGAAATGGGACCATTAGTTGAATTTTGAAAAATGTTATTTTCATTAGTAAAATAAATTTTTGAATATACTTACCCGATGATCATGTAGCTGTCAACTCCGTTGCCCGACAGAAATCTACGGTCGGGATACGCCAGCGATCGCTATACAGGTGGGGGTGTACACAACAGCGCCATCTGTGGTCAGGTACTCAAGTACTTCTTGTCAACAAGACCTCAATTTTCTCCTCGGTCCACTGGTTCTCTATGGGGAGGAAGGGCGGGTCCTTTAAATCATGATCATCGGGTAAGTATATTCAAAAATTTATTTTACTAATGAAAATAACATTTTTCAATATTAATCTTACCCGATGATCATGTAGCTGATTCACACCCAGGGTGGTGGGTGGAGACCAGCATACATGTTAACAAAGAAGCTAAGTATCCCGTATTACATTTTATTAGTTACAGTATTCAAAATAACAATATAAAATAAATAAGTACCTGGTAAGGAAGTCGACTTGAACCATTACTCTGCCTTTATTAAGTACGTCTTCCTTACTGAGCGTAGCGGTCCTCTTAGGATGCTGAACAACTCTTAGGTGCTGAAGTATAAAGGGCTGCAACCCATACTAAAGAACCTCATCACAACTTCTAACCTAGGCGCTTCTCAAGAAAGAATTGACCACCCGCCAAATCAACCAGGATGCGGAAGGCTTCTTAGCCGACCGTACAACCCAAAAACAACAATAAAAAGTATTCAAGAGAAAGGTTAAAAAAAAGGTTATGGGATTATGGGAATGTAGTGGCTGAGCCCTCACCTACTACTGCACTCGCTGCTACGAATGGTCCCAGGGTGTAGCAGTTCTCGTAAAGAGACTGGACATCTTTGAGGTAGAATGATGCGAACACTGACTTGCTTCTCCAATAGGTTGCATCCATAACACTCTGCAGAGAATGGTTCTGTTTGAAGGCCACTGAAGTAGCCACAGCTCTCACTTCATGTGTCCTTACCTTCAGCAAAGCAAGGTCTTCTTCCTTCAGATGAGAATGAGCTTCTCTAATCAGAAGCCTGATGTAGTAAGAAACTGCGTTCTTAGACATTGGTAGCGAAGGCTTCTTAACAGCACACCATAAGGCTTCCGATTGTCCTCGTAAGGGTTTAGACCTCTTTAGATAGTACCTAAGAGCTCTAACTGGGCAAAGTACTCTCTCCAGTTCGTTACCCACCAAGTTGGATAGGCTAGGGATCTCGAACGATTTAGGCCAAGGACGTGAAGGAAGCTCGTTTTTAGCCAAAAAACCGAGCTGCAAGGAACATGTAGCCGTTTCAGATGTGAAACCTATGTTCCTGCTGAAGGCGTGGATCTCACTTACTCTTTTAGCTGTTGCTAGGCACACGAGGAAAAGAGTTTTTAATGTGAGGTCCTTAAAAGAGGCTGATTGGAGCGGTTATAATCTAGATGACATAAGGAACCTTAGGACTACGTCTAGATTCCAGCCTGGAGTGGACAACCGACGTTCCTTTGAGGTCTCAAAAGACCTAAGGAGGTCCTGTAGATCTTTGTTGGTGGAAAGATCCAAGCCTCTGTGGCGGAAAACCGCTGCCAACATACTTCTGTAACCCTTGATCGTAGGAGCTGATAGGGATCTAACGTTCCTTAGATGTAACAGGAAGTCAGCAATCTGGGTTACAGTGGTACTGGTTGAGGAAACTGCATTGGCCTTGCACCAGCTTCGGAAGACTTCCCATTTAGATTGATAGACTCTGAGAGTGGATGTCCTCCTTGCTCTGGCAATCGCTCTGGCTGCCTCCTTCGAAAAGCCTCTAGCTCTTGAGAGTCTTTCGATAGTCTGAAGGCAGTCAGACGAAGAGCGTGGAGGTTTGGGTGTACCTTCTTTACGTGAGGTTGACGCAGAAGGTCCACTCTTAGAGGGAGAGTCCTGGGAACGTCGACCAGCCATTGCAGTACCTCTGTGAACCATTCTCTCGCGGGCCAGAGGGGAGCAACCAACGTCAGCCGTGTCCCTTTGTGAGAGGCGAACTTCTGAAGTACCCTGTTGACAATCTTGAACGGCGGGAATGCATACAGGTCGAGATGGGACCAATCCAGCAGAAAGGCATCCACGTGAACTGCTGCTGGGTCTGGAATCGGAGAACAATACAATGGGAGCCTCTTGGTCATCGAGGTAGCGAACAGATCTATGGTTGGCTGACCCCACAGGGTCCAAAGTCTGCTGCAAACATTCTTGTGAAGGGTCCACTCTGTGGGGATGACCTGACCCTTCCGGCTGAGGCGATCTGCCATGACATTCATATCGCCCTGAATGAACCTCGTTACCAGCGTGAGCCTTCGATCTTTTGACCAAATGAGGAGGTCCCTTGCGATCTCGAACAACTTCCTCGAATGAGTCCCCCCCTGCTTGGAGATGTAAGCCAAGGCTGTGGTGTTGTCGGAGTTCACCTCCACCACCTTGTTTAGCTGGAGGGACTTGAAGTTTATTAAGGCCAGATGAACCGCCAACAACTCCTTGCAATTGATGTGAAGTGTCCTTTGCTCCTGATTCCATGTTCCCGAGCATTCCTGTCCGTCCAAAGTCGCACCCCAGCCCGAGTCTGATGCGTCCGAGAAGAGACGGTGGTCGGGGGTCTGAACAGCTAACGAAAGACCTTCCTTGAGAAGAATGCTGTTCTTCCACCACGTTAGAGTAGACCTCATCTCTTCTGAAACAGGAACTGAGACCGTCTCTAGCGTCATGTCCTTTATCCAGTGAGCAGCAAGATGATACTGAAGGGGGCGGAGGTGGAGTCTCCCTAACTCGATGAACATGGCCAGCGATGAAAGTGTCCCTGTTAGACTCATCCACTGCCTGACTGAGCATCGGTTCCTTCTCAGCATGCTCTGGATGCACTCTAGGGCTTGGTTGATCCTTGGGGCCGACGGAAAAGCCCGAAAAGCTCGACTCTGAATCTCCATACCCAGGTAAACAATGGTCTGGGATGGGACGAGCTGGGACTTCTCTAAATTGACCAGGAGGCCCAGTTCCTTGGTCAGATCCATAGTCCATCTGAGATTCTCCAGACAACGACGACTTGTGGGAGCTCTTAAAAGCCAGTCGTCTAAATAGAGGGAGGCTCTGATGTCTGCCAAGTGAAGGAATTTCGCAATATTCCTCATCAGTCTGGTAAACACAAGAGGTGCCGTGCTTAGGCCAAAGCACAGGGCTTGGAACTGGTACACAACCTTTCCAAAGACGAATCTTAGGAAAGGTTGGGAGTCTGGATGGATGGGGACGTGAAAGTATGCGTCTTTCAGGTCTAACGAGACCATCCAGTCCTCCTGCCTGACCGCTGCTAGGACCGACTTCGTCGTCTCCATCGTGAACGTCTGCTTGGTGACATAAGCATTGAGAGCACTGACGTCCAGCACCGGTCTCCAACCTCCTGTCTTCTTGGCTACAAGGAAGAGACGGTTGTAAAAGCCCGGGGATTGATGATCCCGGACTATGACCACTGCTTCCTTTTGTAGCAAGAGCGACACCTCTTGTTGCAACGCTAGCCTCTTGTCCTTCTCCTTGTAGTTGGGAGAGAGGTTGTTGGGAGATGTAGTTAGAGGGGGATTGAGGCAGAACGGAATTCTGTATCCCTCCCTTAGCCACTTCACAGACTGAGCGTCTGCACCTCTGCTCTCCCAAGCTTGCCAGAAGGTCTTGAGTCTGGCTCCTACTGTTGTCTGGAGAGGAAGGCAGTCAAAACTTGCCTTTTGCGGACTTGGAACCCTTCTTGGACTTGCCTCTGTGACTGTCTGCACGGGTACCTCCTCTGCTGGAGGCTCTGCCACGAAAGGGCGGGATGAACCTAGAAGCAGGTGTATCAGCTGCTAAAGGGCGGAAGGGTCTAGGCACGGAAGGTAAGGGTTTAGCCTTACGTGCAGAAGAAGCCATGAGGTCATGCGTATCCTTCTGGATAAGAGAGGCAGCCATCCCCTTAATCAACTCCTCCGGAAACAGACACTTGGAGAGAGGAGCAAACAGCAACTCTGACTTCTGGCAAGGAGTGATACCAGCAGATAAGAAGGAGCACAGATGTTCTCTCTTCTTGAGGACCCCTGATACATATGAAGCCGCAAGTTCACCAGACCCATCCCGTATTGCCTTGTCCATGCTGGACATGATCAGCATGGCCGAGTCCTTGTCAGAAGGGGAAGTCTTCCTGCTTAAGGCTCCCAAACACCAATCGAGGAAGTTGAATATCTCGAAGGCACGAAAGACTCCCTTCAACAAATGATCAAGATCGGAAAGTGACCAGCAGATCTTCGAACGTCTCATAGCCAACCTGCGGGGAGAGTCAACCAGACTTGAGAAGTCGGCCTGGGCAGAGGCAGGAACCCCCAAGCCAGGTTCCTCTCCCGTGGCATACCAGACGCTCGACTTAGAAGCCAGCTTGGGAGGAGGAAACACAAAAGAGGTCCTTCCCAGTTGCTTCTTGGAATGCAACCAGTCCCCCATAACCCTCAAAGCTCTCCTTGATGATCTGGCGAGAACAAGCTTGGTGAAGGCAGGCGCAGCAGACTGCATGCCCATAGCAAACTCGGAGGGCGGAGAACGAGGGGTTGCAGACACAAAGTGTTCAGGATACAGTTCTCTGAACAAAGCAAGGACCTTGCGAAAGTCTAAGGAGGGTGGCGAAGACTTGGGTCCTTCAACATCAGAGTGAGGATCATCCAGATGAGCAGCTTCATCCTCCGATACATCCTCATCCGAAAGGTGAGTTGTGAGTGGCAAAGGCAGAGTAGCAAGCTGAGCGGCTGAATCCTGCAGAACGGGTGCACGCGTACCTGCGGATCCATCATCATGCCTCTGCTGAACAGACTGTGAGCTGGCAACAACAAAAGCAGAGGGCCGGTGTGTGGGAGGGTCTGCGGTGGGCTGAGGAGCATGCGGTGTGGTATGCAGAGCATGCTGTAAGGCATGCGGCTCATGCTGCATGGTATGCGGCTCATGCTGCATGGGATGCGGCTCATGCTGCATGGTATGCGGCTCATGCTGCATGGTATGCGGCTCATACTGCATGGTATGCGGAGCATGCTGTAAGGTCTGCAGAGCATGCTGCATGGGCTGAGGAGAATGCCGCATAGTGCTGGAACCCGGCAACTCCTGATGCGGCAGCTCACGCATGTTAGCAGATGGTGCAGCAAGAACATGCGTCTGGCAGTGAGGACTGCGCATCGGTGGAGGAGCTCTCACAGGTAGAGTGTGGGAGCAGGCAGCCGCAGTATCTGCAGAGCGCACAACCTCTGCGGGTTGTAGAATAACAGGAGGGGTGTTAACCTTCTCTGCATGATACTCCTGCATAAAAGCCGCAAGCTGAGACTGCATAGTCTGCAGCATGGACCACTTAGGGTCTACTGTGGTTGGAGCAACAACAGACGGTGCAGAGGCCTGTTGAGGGACCACTCTACCTCTCTTGGGAGGTGTGCAGTCATCAGATGACTGCGGCGAGTCCGAACTGACCCAGTGGCTACACCTGGGCCGTTGGACTAGCTCGGAAGGGACCTTACGTTTGAGCGGTCGTGAGACCTGGGTCCACCGTTTCCTCCTGGAAACCTCTTCCACAGACGAGGAATGTAAGGGCTCATTCGTCTGGGAGTGGAAGGGACGATCCTTAGCAGATGCGTCCGCAACCACTGAGGATACATCCGTGCGCCGATCAAGGCCTGCCGAACCCTTTGGTCCTTCGACATTGCTTCTCCCCTGGGCTTGGGAGCTTGCAAGAGGTCCCGGACTGGGAGGACGACTGGCACGCACAGATGTATCCTCATGCGCAACACTGACACTGACACTATGCACAGCACTAGCACTAACACTTCCCACTGCACTCTTCGCTTTCAGCTCTCTGACATCTGCCAAGAGCTGATTGCGGTCACTAACCAACGACTCCACCTTATCACCGAGAGCCTGAATGGCACGCAACATATCAGCCATTGCAGGCTGAGCACTCGTAGCAGGTTCGGGAGTCACCACCACAGGGGAAGGAAAAGGTTGAGGGGCATGGGGAGAGGAAAAATCCACAGAGCGAGAAGAACTCCTCCTATCTCTCTCCTTCTCTAACCTACGTGTATATCTGAGGAATTCATTAAAATCGAATTCCGAAAGCCCAGCACATTCCCCACATCGATCTTCCAATTGACAGGATTTTCCCCTACAATTGGAACATACGGTGTGAGGATCAACAGAGGCCTTCGGAAGACGCCTATTACAAGTCCTAACACTTCATTGCCTGTATTTAGGAACTTGGGAATGGTCAGACATCTTGAATTTTAGAAGTAGTCAAGGGGGAATTCCAAAGTAAAGCAAAGATCGTTAACCAATGAATCAAATTAATTCCAAAAGCTTGCTAAGCTAAGGATAAAGCTTCCTGTACAGCGAAGGCTAAATTTAAGAGCAAATACTTCACCAAATCGTGAACAAAAGACTCCAAAATCAACAGCGTATCCATGTAGGTCTTGCCGGCGGCACGACAGAGGAAAAATTGAGGTCTTGTTGACAAGAAGTACTTGAGTACCTGACCAGAGATGGCGCTGTTGTGTACACCCCCACCTGTATAGCGATCGCTGGCGTATCCCGACCGTAGATTTCTGTCGGGCAACGGAGTTGACAGCTACATGATCATTGGGTAAGATTAATATTGAAAAGTGTCTGTTAACAAACACATTCAAAGATTGATGACTGGTCTCTAGCCACAGAGGCCATTTTCACAAGAAAAAGTCGACTGAACCAAACGCAAGACCCATCGACGACTATCTGAAGGGCCTCCTACCGTAGTATATCCTTGACTCTTTCTTGTAGGGCAAGATGTTCTGCCTTTCTCCGGGGATACGGTGGCATAGACTCCGGGGGATGAATTATAGAAGCGAGAGAGCTGAATGGAAGGAGGTTCAGTATCCTGAATGCAGAACCCCCACCATCCAGTCCTCCACCCCATAAAACCACCACCTCCTCCAATTCCTATGTAGGCATCACCCCAACTGGAGCTAAGGTGGGAGGGGGCGGATGCTCATCCTAGCTCTACTGTACCTATTCCCTTGCCTTTCCCTTGGCTACGTCCTTGGGACTGGAAGGGGACGAGGGCCAAAAAAAGGTTTCCTGAGAATTGGGTGGGGCTGAGAGTTTCCTCTCCTCTTAGGTAGCATGGGCTGATTTTCTGCCAGTGATTGTCCTGCTGTTAAAGGTTGTAGGGCACAAAACAATACAGCCCTCTACATCAAGCAGTCTTAGGCATCTTTCCTCCATTCCTCAATTGTAAGAGATGCATTCCTCATTTCACTTTTCCCGATGCACTTATGCATCCTGCAGGTCACGGCCTCCTGGCACTTGAGCATCCAGTTAGCCCACTGGTTGTCCACTGGATGTACAGTACTTTCCTTTCCTCATCCTTCTGCTATGTACCAGCAGAAAAGGGAGACAAGGATATGCAGTGTAAGGCCCAAGGATTCATTGGTTTGACAAAGATGATGGACTGTGACCTGACAAATTCAATTGTGAGGGAGATCTCCCTCGGTGTAAAAGACCCCCTCAGTTCTTCATCTCGTCTCCTGTCAGGGGAGTGATGAGAACCTTCTTCCTATTTCTCCGCCTAGAGAGTGCATCGATTGTCTTATTCCTCCGCTTAGAGAGCGTATCGATTGTGGATAGGCCAGGAGAAGAGAAAGGAGACAAAGAGACTTCCCACTTCGATTTCTTGGTCAATGATGAGTGAGGATCAGGAAAATGAACTGGACTATGGGGAATTATTGGGATAGTAGGCAATTCTGAAATAAAATCTAAGCCTCCTGTTGGTTCAACTGGAGACACATGGTTTGAAGGAGCTTTCAATTTAGTGACCCTTGCCGGAGAGGATCTCGTTGACTTCCTGGGTCGCTTCTTTCTTTCGTTCTTCACCAGAGAACAATATGCTTGGACACGCAAACGTTTAGAGTTTAGAGGAGATTCCTCAAGAGAAGAGAAATGATGATGAGGGCGAGGAGCAATGAGAACAAAAGGGCAAGACACGATGATGCTGTGAGGGTGAGAAGCGACGATGTCGCGAGGGCGAGGCACAGATGTCTCGCGATGGTGAGGATTTGCCAGTTTTGCTAAAGTGATTGCTAAGTGAAAAGTCAAATATGAAAACCTCTGAGGCTACACTAATAAGAACAAGAGGAGAGTGTTCCTTATATTTGTGATGAATGGGTGACGCTTCCTGCGATGATGACCTCCGCAAAGGATTGGAGGATCTGGGTTGAAAAGGAGGACCACAAGGATGAGATCACTTGGTCAGTTTGCGCTCATCCTCCAGAAAGGACAAAGCGCGAGGAGCTTGTCTCACAACCCAAGGAGCATGTCCCGAAGAGCTATAACACTTACAAAGAACAGAAGAGCAAAAGGGAGACATCTTTGGTACAAGGGAAGCTGGAAAACGAGGAGGAGACCGGTTTTTCTTCCTACTGTTTGTGAGAACAACTGACACCAACTCTTTTACTGGGCGCTTCGACACAAAAAGAGATAAAGGTGGTCCTTCGACGGCAAGCCCTCGATGCCCATAGATGGCCACAAGATGTGCAAAGTGTCTGCTTTCTGCAAAAGAGACTCACCCTGAGGATAAGGAGCAGCTGTCTCTCCAGGTGAAACAACAACACCCGCTTGCCCCTGGGCTTGTCCAAACATTATATAAAGTGCCACCACTTTTGCTCAAATGGCCTCCCAAAGAAGCCATAAGAGAAGAGTCAGAATGGAGAGTCCCGGGTGAATAAGTAGGCCTAAGCTTCTTCAACTTCGAGGAAGACCCCAAAGGCAAAGAATCCCTCTTAAGCTTCTTGTTCTTCCTCCTGCCAAACTTCACCCACTGGGAGGGTGGCTACTCCCGACATTCCTCACAAGGAGAGGCCTCAACACACATATGGCCTTTGCAAACCTGATATACCGAATGAGGATCAACCTCAAAGCTACTCATGAAAGTACCGCAGGGCTTCGGCGGTAATCCAGGACACGTCCACACAATTGGTGAAGCATCCCTCTTAAGCTTCTTGTTCTTCCTCCTGCCAAACTTCACTCACTGGGAGGGTGGCTACTCCCGACATTCCTCACAAGGAGAGGCCTCAACATGCACATGGCCTTTGCAAACCCAATATACCGAATGAGGATCAACCTCAAAGCTACTCATGAAAGTACCGCAGGGCTTCGGCGGTAATCCAGGACACGTCCACACAATTGGTGAAGAATCCCTCTTAAGCTTCTTGTTCTTCCTCCTGCCAAACTTCACTCACTGGGAGGGTGGCTACTCCCGACATTCCTCACAAGGAGAGGCCTCAACACGCACATGGCCTTTGCAAACCCAATATACCGAATGAGGATCAACCTCAAAGCTACTCATGAAAGTACCGCAGGGCTTCGGCGGTAATCCAGGACACGTCCACACAATTGGTGAAGAATCCCTCTTAAGCTTCTTGTTCTTCCTCCTGCCAAACTTCACTCACTGGGAGGGTGGCTACTCCCGACATTCCTCACAAGGAGAGGCCTCAACACGCACATGGCCTTTGCAAACCCAATATACCGAATGAGGATCAACCTCAAAGCTACTCATGAAAGTACCGCAGGACTTCGGCGGTAATCCAGGACACGTCCACACAATTGGCATGATCACATACACACAAACACACTGCAAAGAGAAAAAGACAAGGAATTGGTAATTCTGCCACAAAAGTTCCGGCGCGAAGAGGAGGATGACTGCACTCTCTGATGGCTGAAGTCAAAGTGCTGAGTGGAACTGGCTTACCGACGAGTGGGGTGGCTGCCTCCTAGCAGCCGGCCATTGAACTACTGGCTGGTTTGTTTACACCTCGATGAAGATTTTAACTGCCATGTTCCAAATTTTGCTGGTTTCTATCTTCTATAGTAAAGAACAATGGCTTATATTATTTCATAGGAACAAATCAGCACTTACCAATGTTAGTTCCCAAAGGAACAACTCTCGACACACACTGCTTCCCTCTCTTTCCCACAAGTAAGAGAGATTATCCAGGAAGGTGAAGTAAGATTCGACCCCTTCAATCCTACTGGCATTGGGCATGCTAATTCTAGTGAGAAACAAATCACGGGTGGCCGGTGTGTGAACACTTATACTGCATACCTATACATTTACTAAAGGATGGGAATGTCCTAAGTACAAACAGTACCCTCTCACCTTGCAAATGAAGTAAGACTATACTAAGATACCGTCTACGAGCAGAACATTTTCAACACTACGTGATTCTGCACAAAAAGGACTGGACTGAAGCAGGAGATGCATATGTGAGGATTGACGATGCGAGACTGAACCCAAGTCAGTGAGAGATGGGCTTTTGTGCAGTGTGGAGATGGAAATGGTATGAAGCATGCCAAGTGCAATGGAATGCAGTTGGTTTAAAGTTGTCAGGCCACAAGAATACTTATTGTGAAACCACTAATACATGATTTTTTACTTACAGTAATATGACAAATTTGGAGATAATTTGTATTTTTCCTAACCATACAAACCTTAGCTATTTACATAGGGTTTACTTTTGGCGTAACTCAAGTGATGAGCCATTAGATTTTAACGAGGGTTAAACTACCCCCCGCGCTAGTTAGCACGGGGGTAGGAGAGGGGTAGCTAGCTACCCCTCCCCCCTCCACACACCGGTGAGCTGCCTCACTTCACTTAGAGGTAGGACTTGTCTTGGGGGACAGGGCTGGCGGGCAAATATGTGTAAATAGCTAAGGTTTGTATGGTTAGGAAAAATACAAATTATCTCCGAATTTGTCATTTTTTCCGTAACCGAAATACAAACTACGCTATTTACATAGGGTGACTTACCCTTAGGCAGGGTGGAAAGTCCCCAGCCTTACTGGCTTTGGCTTACCCGGGGACTCAGAATCCAAGTGCGCAGCACTTCGAGAAAAAGAGTCCCTGCGCCTCACAAGTTTCTTGCTACGCAAGAAACGAGCGGCCTACATAAGTTGTGTGTGGAGAGATGAAGTGTGACTCGTCCTAGGAAGTTGACCTGAAGACCTTTATATGGTCTTCTAGGCTAGGACGTCCCCATACCACCTCGTCAGGGTATGGGGGACGCGACAGTATTGTACTTAATACTAGGAACACAAGGAAGCATGGTTTACCTGCAGAGGTTTGAGGTCAGCTATGCAGAGACCCAGGATGCTGCATTCCCCAAGAGAGGGGAGGATGAAGAAAGAAGTAAGGGCCAGACATACTCTTTCCTTCACGCAGACTAAAACCGGGTAACAGTGCCCTCAACCTTCTGCTACTTGTCTGACCGTGTCTGCTGTCTCCATGCTGAACGAAGTTTGCTTGACAAACTTGTTCAGGGCTGAGAGGTCGATGACAGGTCTCCAGCCTCCAGACGCCTTCTTCACAAGAAAGAGTCGACTGAGGAAGCCTAGGGAGCCGTCCACGACCTCCTGGAGAGCATCGTTCTTGAGCATGGTCTCGACTTCTACCCGAAGAGCTAGCCCCTTTGCCGATCCCGTGGCATAGGAGCTCAACGACACTGGATTCGCTGTCAGGGGAGGTTGAGATGAAATGAACGGGACGCGATATCCTTGTCTGACCACAGAGATCGTCCAGGAATCGGCCCCGAGTTGCTGCCACCTGAGCATGCAACTTTGTAGGCATCCCCCCACAGGTGGACACGCAGGGGGATTGCCAATCCTAGCACTTGCCGCCTTGGCCGCTCCTTCTAGGATTTTTTCCTCCCCTGAAGGACTTTCCGCCCCTCTTGTCTTTGACAGGAAAGGGCTGCGGTTTAGACACCTTGGTCTTAGCTGCCGGAGCCTGCTTCGGTGTCCTGCGAGGCTGCTGTTGTTGTTGAGGAGCTGGAGGTTTGTAGGGCAAAGATGTAAGGGCCTTCTGGAGGAGCGAATCGTGACTCGTCTTCCTCCACCTCTCAGCTGTCCGTTCTACGTCCTTGGGCTCAAACAGGTTTCCTCCAAGGATGGAGGAATGTCTGAGCTTGCTGACATCCATAGCGGGGACCTTCAGGTGGAACCTCTCGGTCACTGTATCATGACGCTTGAGAATCGAGTTAGCCCACAGGTTAGTGACCTGGTGAGCTAAAAACTCGATAGAGCGCGTGCCCGAGAGGAGGAAGGTCTCCAGGGCCTTCCTATTGCTCTCCTTGGACAAGTCCTCAGAGTGCAATAGGATGCCCAGAGACCCTAGCCAGACATCCAGCCACAAAGTGGCCTGCATGGCACACTTCGCGACCTTCTCCTGGCTCAGGATCTCCGACGCTGAGAATGTCACCTGCCGGGCGTTGAGTTTCTCTACAGAGAGACCCCTGGTGAGCTCTTCCAAGGAGTGGTGAAGGGGAAGAGCTAAACAAGGCTCCTCCATGATCTCGAAGTACTTCCTCTGCTGCACGCGAGAAGGTGGGAGGAGCTTGTTCCCGGCAGAAGAACGGCTGGAGGAGGCGAGCTCGTAAAGCTGGCCCTCGACCTTGTCCCTGGCACTCTTCACCCCCTGGGACCAGGGCAGGGCTGCACTGGTCTTGGGGGCTTCTGAATGCCATAAACCTGGTCCAGGACCGTATCCTTGCCTTCGCGAGGGGCGGTCTCGGGGTCCTTGAAACTATTGAGTTGTCTCATTAGTCCAAGGACCTACCAGAAGACGTGCTCCGATTCGCCCTGCTCTCCTCCTTGTGGACTGGCAGCTAAGTCTCCTGTCCCCATTGGCTCTTCATGGGGGGACACGCGGACGTTCTCCCGGGGAAGGGTTGGCTCGTGTGCGAAACCTCGACGATGATTTGGGTAACGTCTTGGAGTCCTTGGGCTCCCTCCTGGGAGGGATACAGGACTCCAGCAAAGAGGTCTGGAAGGTCCCTCCTACGCGAGACGTTTCTCTTCCTTGAGGTGGGGTTCCTCCCATTGGTGCCGTGGGAGAGTGTCTCACCTCACTGGATTCTCCCGAGGACAGGAAAGGTTCGTCCTCAGGAGAAGGAGAAAACGTCTGCGAGGGGGAAGGGGCCTTCCCGACGGACCTCTTGGGAGCCAGCTTAACCCTGGGAGAAGTCACCGCAAAATCCACTCCTCTCCTTCTCTTCAGTGGGAGCGAGGGAGCCTTTGGTTTCAGTCCCAGATCAGCAAGGGCTGGCTTCATAGCCTGCACCACCGCTTTCATCAGGGAACCGAATAAAGGCTAGCGGTTGACTGACGCAGTGTCAGCGATCCCCGCTGGAGGGAAGGGGATCGGTTGATCCTTCGGAGTGGATACTACAGGGCCTGCCGGGAAAGAAGAAAGGGAAGAAGAATGTTGGCCGGACCTCTCCAATGACTCTTCCTGCTCCTGGGCGTGTGCTCGGCGCTTCCGCGATGGTGATCGCGAGGACGATCTGGAAGTACCCGGCCCCGGTACCTCGCAAGGCTGGGCGCGCTGCGAAACCCGGCGGGAATCGCGCTGGTGCTCGCGCGATGGTAGAATTGCTGGGTCAAGCTGGCGCTCGCGCGATGGTAGAATTGCTGGGTCGCGCGTGGGTGCTGAGTCGCGCGTGGGTGCTGAGTCGCGCGCAGGCAACCGTTGGCGCGCAGGCGACCATTGGCGCGCAGGCGACCATTGGCGCGCGGGCGCGCGGAGATGAGGGCGGGGGCGCGTGTGGGCGCGCTGGCGACTTGGCGCGTGGGAGCGTGGGCGCGCTGGCGAGTGGACGCGTGGGAGCGCAGGTGAGGGTGTGCGTGAATGCACAGGTGAGAGCGAGTGCCTGGGTGATCGCTGGCGATCAGGAGAATGATGGCGCGTAGGTGAACGATGGAGCCTAGGCGAGATCAAGCGCGTTGGCGAGCGATGGCGCGTTGGCGAGTGATGGCGTGTTGGCGAACAGTGGCGCGATGGCGCGTTGGTGATCGATGACGCGTGGAACGAGCGGGCGACTGACCGCGCACAGGTGAGTTGGCGCGTGGGCGAGTCGGAGCCCTGTGGCGATCATACGCGTGGGCGCGTTGGCGCGTTGGTGAGCGTTCACGCGCAGGCTAAGGATCGCGCGGGCACGTAGGAGAACGCTGGCGTGTAGGAGATCGTTGACGCGTAGGAGATCGCCGACGCGTAGGATGGCGCCCCGTGGCTGATGGTGACTTTTAGTCCCACGGAAGAGAAAAGGTAAAAGTCGGGTGTATGCAACTCCTATCAATCAGTTTTCCTGAACCTCTTCGAAGACATCTTCGTTATTTTCTTTTGTAATTAGCCAGGAAGTCGCCTGTTTCGACCCTACGCGAGGACGAGTGGAAAGGTCCCATGTCGTTGTCAGGTATCAGAGTGTAGAAAGATCTTGATGCTGGGATGAACTCAATACAGTCAGCTGTCATTATTTACGGTTTCACGATTAGTATTCTTGTGGCCTGACGACTTTAAACCAACAGCGCTCCATTGCACCTGGCATGATTCATGCCATTTCCATCTCCACACAGCACAAAAGCCCATCTCTCACTGACTTGGCCTCAGTCTCGCATCATCTCTCCTCACACATGCATCACCTGCTTCAGTCCTTTTAGCGCAGAATCACGTTGTGTTGTAAAAAATCGATGTAAAAATCCTGTATATATCCCGTTTATTTTTACAGTGCAGAATCACATTGTGTTGTAAAATGATATTTTGATTATAAAATAAATTTTTTAATATACTTACCCGGTGAATATATAATAGCTGACGTCTCCGGCAGCTCGACAGAAAAACACAAAAACTCGCGAGCGATCGCTATGAAGGTTGCGGGTGTGCCCACCAGCGCCAACTATCGGCCAGATACCGCATATACATGTAAACAGCTCCAGTTCTTCTCATCCCACTGGGTCTCTATCGGGGAGGAAGGGGGGGGCTTTAATTTATATATTCACCAGGTAAGTATATTCAAAAATTTATTTTATAATCAAAATATCCTTTTTAAATATTTAACTTAGCCGGTGAATATATAATAGCTGATTCACACCCATGGTGGTGGGTAGAGACCAGAATTAATAAAGTTTACAGCGTATATGCTTAGAGTTTTTGACAGTTATATCATAACAAAACCCAAATATATATAGGTACCTGGTAAGGAAGATGACTTAGACGATTACTCTGCCTTGTTAGTCTGTCTTCCTCACGAAGCCCAGCCATCCTCTTAGGATGCTGAAAGACTCCCAGGAGCTGAAGTATCAAGGGCTGCAACCCATACAACAGGACCTCATCAAACCCCTAATCTGGGCGCTCTCAAGAAATGACATTTGACCACCCGCCAAATCAACCAGGATGCGAAAGGCTTCTTAGCCTTCCGTACAACCCAAAAACAAGATTACAAACATTTCAAGAGACAGATTAAAAGGATATTGGAATTAAGGGAATGTAGTGGTAGAACCCTCACCCACTACTGCACTCGCTGCAACGAATGGACCCAGTGTGTAGCAGTCCTCGTAGAGAGTCTGGACATCTTTTAAGTAAAATGACGCGAATACCGACTTGCTTCTCCAAAAGGTCGCGTCCATAATACTTTGCAGAGATCTATTTTGCTTAAAGGCCACGGAAGTTGCTATAGCTCTTACTTCGTGCGTCTTAACCTTAAGCAAGCATCGGTCTTTTTCATTCAAGTGAGAATGAGCCTCTCGGATTAAAAATCTGATAAAATATGACAAAGCATTCTTTGACATAGGTAATGATGGTTTCTTAACTGAGCACCATAAGGCCTCAGATCCACCTCGTAAGGACTTAGTACGAGCTAAGTAGAACTTAAGAGCTCTAACTGGACACAGCACTCTTTCAAGTTCTTTGCCTACAATCTCTGACAGGCAATGTATATCAAAAGACTTAGGCCAAGGACGAGAAGGCAGTTCATTTTTGGCCAGGAAACCAAGTTGAAGTGAACATGTGGCTTTCTCTGTAGAAAAGCCGATGTTCTTACTGAAGGCATGAATTTCACTGACCCTTTTAGCCGAAGCCAAGCACACTAGGAAAAGCGTCTTGAGGGTGAGATCCTTCAGGGAGGCTGAATGTAATGGCTCAAACCTGTCTGACATGAGGAACCTTAGGACCACGTCTAAGTTCCATCCAGGAGTTGCCATACGACGTTCCTTAGAGGTCTCGAAAGACTTAAGGAGATCTTGGAGATCTTTATTGTTGGAAAGATCTAAGCCTCTATGTTGAAAGACCGAAGCCAACATGCTCCTGTAGCCCTTAATAGTGGGAGCTGAGATGGAGCGAACATTTCTCAGATGTAAAAGAAAATCTGCGATTTGGGCTACAGAGGTACTGGAAGAGGACACAGATGCTGACTTGCACCAGTCTCGAAAGACTTTCCACTTCGACTGGTATACTCTGATGGTAGAAGCTCTCCTAGCTCTCGCAATCGCACTGGCTGCCTCCTTCGAAAAGCCTCGAGCTCTTGAGTCTTTCGATAGTCTGAAGGCAGTCAGACGAAGCGCGGGGAGGCTTTGATGAACATTCTTTACGTGGGGCTGACGTAAGAGATCTACCCTCAGAGGAAGACTTCTTGGAATGTCTACCAGCCATTGAAGTACCTCGGTGAACCACTCTCTCGCGGGCCAGAGGGGAGCAACCAACGTCAACCTTGTCCCTTCGTGAGAGGCGAACTTCTGCAGTACCTTGTTGACTATCTTGAATGGTGGGAATGCATATAAGTCCAGATGAGACCAATCCAGTAGAAACGCGTCTATGTGGATCGCCTCTGGATCTGGGACTGGTGAGCAATAGATCGGTAACCTTTTGGTCAACGAGGTGGCAAAGAGGTCTATGGTGGGTTGACCCCAAGTCGCCCAAAGACTCTTGCACACGTCCTTGTGGAGGGTCCATTCCGTGGGTATCACCTGACCCCTCCGACTGAGACAGTCTGCCAAGACGTTCAAGTCCCCCTGGATGAATCTCGTCAACAGGGAGATGCCTCGATTTCTTGACCATATGAGAAGGTCCCTTGCGATCTCGTACAGCGTGTGGGAGTGTGTGCCTCCTTGCTTGGAGATGTACGCCAAAGCTGTGGTGTTGTCTGAGTTGACCTCTACCACTTTGTTTCGAAGAATGCTTTCGAATTTCATCAAGGCCAAGTGGACTGCTAATAGCTCCTTGCCGTTGATGTGCATGCTCTTCTGACTTGAGGTCCACAGACCCGAGCATTCCCGACCGTCCAGGGTCGCACCCCAACCCAAATCCGACGCGTCTGAGAACAACACGTGGTTTGGGTTCTTGACTGCTAAGGATAGTCCCTCTCTCAGACTGATATTGCTGTACCACCATTTCAGGCATGCCTTTACTGGTTCGGAGACTGGGATTGATACCGTCTCTAAAGTCTTGCCCTTGTTCCAGTGAGAGGCTAGATGGAACTGGAGAGGCCGAAGGTGTAGTCTCCCTAGCGAGACAAACTGCTCCAGGGATGAGAGAGTCCCTACGAGACTCATCCAACTCCTGACTGAACAACGTTCTCTTTTCAGCATTAGTTGGACTTTGAGCTGGGCTTGTTCTATTCGGGTGGCAGACGGAAAAGCCCGAAAAACTGGACTGCGAATCTCCATCCCCAAATATAGAATAGTCTGGGATGGGATCAGTTGGGACTTTTCTAAGTTGACCAAAAGTCCCAGCTCCTTGGCCAGACCCAACATCCAATGTAGATCCTGCAGACAGCGATGACTGGACGATGCTCTGAGAAGCCAGTCGTCCAAGTACAGGGAGGCTCGGATTCCCGATAGATGGAGGAATTTTGCCACATTCCTCATGAGCCTCGTAAACACGAGAGGAGCAGGACTGAGGCCAAAGCACAGGGCTCGAAACTAGTACACCACATTCCTGTAAACAAACCTCAGAAACGGTTGGGAATCTGGGTGTATAGGAATGTGGAAGTACGCATCTCGTAGGTCGAGAGAGACCATCCAGTCTCCCTTTCTGACCGCTGCTAAGACGGACTTCGTGGTCTCCATCGTGAATTTCGTTTTTGTAACAAAAACGTTGAGCGCACTGACGTCTAGCACCGGCCTCCAACCTCCTGTATGCTTTGGGACTAGGAAGAGACGGTTGTAAAACCCCGGTGATTGAAGGTCCGAGACTTTCACCACCGCTCCCTTCTCTAGCAACAGAGACACTTCTTGATTTAGGGCTTGTCTCTTTGACTCCTCTCGGTACCTGGGAGAGAGGTCTATGGGAGTTGTTACTAGAGGAGGATTGTGTACAAACGGAATTTTATACCCCTCTTTGAGCAACAGAACAGACTCTTGGTCTGCACCCCTCTTCTCCCAGGCCTGCCAGAAGCTCTTCAATCTGGCACCTACCGCTGTCTGAGGCTGTGGGCAGTCAGACTCTGCCACGGGAGGACTTGGCTCCTCTCTTCTTACCTCTCTTTCCCTCGGCACGAGAGCCTCCCCTGCTGGGAGCTCTGCCACGAAAGGGCGGGATAAATCTAGACGCAGGAGTCTCGATCCTGGGTCTCACAGCAAAGGATGAAGAAGGAGCCCCTTTGCGAGCAGAGGACGCCATCAGGTCATGAGTGTCCTTCTGCACAAGCGAAGCAGCTATATCCTTAACCAGCTGTTGTGGAAACAAAGCCGCTGATAAGGGAGCAAAGAGCAGTTCCGATCTCTGACAGGGAGTAACTCCTGCCGAAAGGAAAGAGCAAAGGGTTTCTCTCTTCTTTAAGACTCCCGACGTAAAGGTGGAGGCGAGCTCATTGGAGCCATCGCGGATGGCTTTGTCCATACAGGACATGATAAGTAAGGAAACATCTTGGTCGGCAGACGAGATCTTCCTACTTAATGCTCCTAATGACCAGTCAAGAAAGTTAAACACTTCAAAGGCCCTGTATACGCCTTTAAGTAGATGGTCAAGGTCTGAGGAGGACCAACAAATCTTCGAGCGTCTCATGGCCAGGCGACGGAGAGAGTCTACGAGGCTTGAGAAGTCACCCTGGTTAGAGGCAGGGACTCCCAAGCCAAGAACTTCTCCCGTGTCATACCAGACGCTCGATCTAGAAGCAAGCTTAGAAGGTGGGAAGGCAAAGGCCGTCTTCCCCAAATTCCTCCTGGTATCCAACCAGTCGCCTAGAAGACGTAAAGCCCTCTTAGAAGAGCGAGAAAGCACTAGCTTAGTAAAGGCTGGCTTGGTAGCAGCTAAGCCTAGAGCAAACTCAGACGGAGGCGAACGAGGAGCAACAGCAACAAAGTGATCTGGAAAAAGATCCTTGAAAATCATCATGATCTTCTTAAAATCCATCGAAGGAGGAACAGCCTTAGGTTCATCTACATCTGAAGGATTATCATCAGGATGAGGATCAGCAACGTCCTCATCTGAAGGAGCTTCGTCCGATAACTGCTGAGTCTCAAGCAAGGGAGAGACCTGCCTTGGTGGCAATGCTTGACAAGCAGAGTCCACACGCACCGGAGCATCAGTAGCAGTCCAGGATGCTACGTCATGTAACTGCTTAACAGACTGACTAGCAACAACAACAGGAGCGGGAGGACGCTCGACGTCAACTTGAGACTGCCTTGACTGCCTAGACTGAGCAGTCAAAACAACTCTTGACTGCGGTGCTTGACGCTCAACGTCAAAACAAGTCAACTTCGCTGGTAGGCGAACGTCCTGAACGTCAACAAGAGCATGCGGCAGCGGCTGAACGTCCACATGCGGCTGAAAGTCAACACGGGACTGCATCGAGTGAGGCTCTACAAAACGTGACTGACGTGACTTTGTAACGCCAACGTCAACAGGACGAGTAAAGGCTCGTTTGGGCGGCTGACGGCCAGGATCTCGATCAGCTAAGCGGCGAGGATCATCGTGAACCTGCTCAGCAGAATAGTCCTCCATAAGAGAGGCAAGCTTATTCTGCATGTCTTGCAGTACAACCCATTTAGGATCAACGGGAATGGGTGCGGTAAGAGACGAGGGTAACGTCTGTGACTGCAAAACATTGCCTACACTAAGACTCTCGGAGCCTGTGTTACGCTTCTGTTTAGGCGGCGAGCAGTCTTCCGATGACTGCACAGGGTCAGAGCTGTCCCAATGGCTACAACCAGGATGCTGGACCTGTCCTGAAGGGACTGACTTTCGCTTTAAGGGTCTCGAAACCTTGCTCCACGGTTTCTTACGCGATAAGCCTTCGGATGACGAGGAGAAAACCGTCTCGCTCGTCTTATGGTAAGGGCGGTCTTGATGAGACACGCCTGAAACCATAGAGGGAACGTCTGTTCGTTGGTTAAAGCCTCTCGAACCCATAAGTCCTACGACATTACTTCTCCCTGGGGCATGGGAGCTTGCAAGAGGTCTCGGACTAGGCGAACGACAGGCACGAACAGACGAACCCTCTGTCGCAACACTGATAACACTTTGCACACTAATCACTTTCTCCCCACGATTTTCTAATGTGGCACTCTGACACTTTAACTCTTTTACGTCCGCCATAACGACTCAACTCTCTCGCCCAAAGCTTGAATGGCACGTAACATATCCCGCATTGATGGTTCCTGAGTGCTAGTAGAGGGTTCAGGCACAACTACTACTGGGGAAGGATTAGGTTCAGGGGCATGGGAGGAGGAAAATTCTAACGATCTAGAGGAACTTCTCCTCACCCTATCTCTCTCTAGCTTACGAGAATACTTGTCAAACTCAAGCCAATCAAATTCCGAAAGGCCCACGCACTCATCACACCGATCTCCTAATTGACAGGTTTTACCCCGACAATTAGAACACACAGTATGTGGGTCGAGAGAGGCCTTTGGAAGACGCTTATTACAATCCCTAGCATTACATTTACGAAATCTAGGAATTGGAGAAGGGTCAGCCATTTTGAAAAGTCAAAGAAAGTCCAAAAAACAATCCAAAGTCATCAACAATTAAATCTATCCAAAAAAGAGTTCAAGAGTTTAAGTTGAAGATAAAACACCTGCACTGCGAAAGCTCAAACCAAAAAGAAGTACTGTACTTCACCAAGACTTGAAAAACTCCAGGTTAACAGCGAGTAATGGAATCAACTTGTCGATCAGACCGACAGAGAAGAACTGGAGCTGTTTACATGTATATGCGGTATCTGGCCGATAGTTGGCGCTGGTGGGCACACCCGCAACCTTCATAGCGATCGCTCGCGAGTTTTTGTGTTTTTCTGTCGAGCCGCCGGAGACGTCAGCTATTATATATTCACCGGCTAAGTTAAATATTTAAAAAAATCAATGTAAAAATCCTGTATATATCCCGTTTGTTTTTACAGTAATGATATTAGTATAAAATATGAAACGAACATTATGCTACCCCACGTGCCAAACAGTCAACGGCCCCAGAATTGCATCATGCTTCAGACTTACTGCGTAGAACTTTGTACGTAAATGGTTACTGGCATTACACTGATACTTTGTCTTCTAATTTTTATTGTGTTAGTGTATTCGTTGTATATTAGTGTCATTGTTATATTAACGACTCAACAGTACTGTACATGAAAATACCGTACTTTACAGTATAGACTATGTGTACAGTGAGTTTGAATGGTGAGACTCGACTTACCGAAATCTGAGATTACTTAAGAGTGTTACCTAAGCTAATTAAGCTGAACTGTTGTGATAGTACTGTACATAAACTACGGTAATATACACTACAGTAACAGCGAGTGTTGTTAGAAAGGAACAACAGTGTTTTGTTATTACTATAGGTATTACATGTACATATAAGTGTGGCAATGATTCATGTTATGTGTACCATAGTCTTAAAGTGTACGTAGTATAATTGTGCATGTACTTTACCCTAAACTTACTGAAATGTGTTAACACAACACTTATACTGTGATAGAAACCAAGTAAAAACAATATTAGACAGTGCAATGGGTTACTTAGTGTGATAGTCGACTGCTCTTGGACAAAGGGCTGCGAGTTGGTAGGTTAGGAGTTAACCCACCCTAGGGCAGTAAGCACCAATTCACGGATTCTCGGTTGACTGTATGTTGGTGTAGAATGCTCGAAGGAGACCAGTTGGGAAGCTTGTATGTGTGGTACAGAGTAAAATCTGAGACTAATGTGGAGAACTGGCTTCTGTTATTCCCTCTGATGCGTGAAAATCACGAGTATGGAGCGTATATGCATGGTAGATAGTTGGGTCTGATTAACCCGCACACGTATAGATCCTATGTGTGGAAAGCGTACTCGTTGCTTATGAATTTGTACCGTAGCACTCAGCACTATGGCCTGGGAGTTACAATTAAGAGAAATCCCATATATGTCTGAAAAGTTAGACAACAATACCAAAGAAAGGTAGCAGTTACAGAAGTATAGAAGACTAAATTGCGAGTGAGGTACGGCCAAAATGACACGATGTAAAAAAAAAAAATAAGTAATATCTTGTCCAACGATTTACTGCTTGTTTTTCCCTTAGCCTAAATGTCCTTGTCATAAATCATAATAAAACAAGGAAACATTAAATAAACTGACTGGCCTGATAACAGGTATGGTGTCCTAAGTCATTTTAGATTAATAGGAGTTTACCCCCTCCAAATGAGTAAGGGCATGCCATCCTAAGTTGGGTTAGGGGGTAACATCAGAAGTTGTTTACTGTAATGGTTTTACAGTGAATGGGTAAAGATTTACCAATATACTTTCGAGTGTAGGATACCCTGAATAAAACAAAAATTTTTAGACTACCCTACACAGGATAATGATAACTTAAAACCACACTAAAGCTCATTCTTCATCTATTTCCATGGAAAGAAGGTATTGGATCGAGCTTATTTTTAGAGAGAGAGAGAGAGAGAGAGAGAGAGAGAGAGAGAGAGAGAGAGAGAGAGAGAGGAGAGAGAGAGAGAGAGAGAGAGAGAGAATTGACCATAAATGTAGCGCAGTATACCTAGACTTGCCAATACATCTAGCAAAGACTTTGCTGGCCTAACCATTATGCTAACCATAGGCAAACGTTGCAAGTATTTCTACAAATATCTACAAAACTTGGAACAAATCTGCTACACACTACATAGGCAAATACGAAGGAGAGTTTGACTTACTAGCCATGTAAACATGTTATGGCAGTTGTTTCAACTTGTCTGTGGATCAAACGGTTAAACATTTTCAAGGATTAATCACTGCCATTGCAGATCAGATCAGATTCAGGTTGAAGCTTACCCTTTGCAACGGCGCCTCTGTCTATTAGTTTTGTGTGTTCCTTATTTTCACTAGTTCTTCTCTTTTCATCCACATTTCTTGTATACTTTTCTTATTTTTAATATTTTCTTCACAAAAAAAGGAATTTTCCAACTGTTTGTGCAATATCTTCTCCGTATGGTTGTTGGAGCTCAATTGCTTTTATTCTTATATCACTACAGTATACTGTGGACAATTATAAATACTTTAGACTTAAATTTCGTAATTATCTAAGTCTGATTTAATACAATTAATTGTTATCTTGACAATATTAT
>NC_090753.1:79414164-79438220 GCF_036898095.1 Palaemon carinicauda
GGCTGACATAGGAACGATGATAAAGGAAGGAAGGAAAAAGGTGAAATAGGATAAGGTGGAAAGTAGTTAAGTTTCACTTGACAGTAAAGACAAGGTTGAAATTGACTTTATCAATACTGTGAAATAGTTTGAATTATTAGGTATTAGGAAACAGTAGTTTATCAAATACCTTGGAAAAAGCAGCCTGAGAGTTAATCAGATACCTTGGAAAAAGGAGCCTTAGAGTTTATCAGATACCTTGGAAAAAACAGCCTTAGAGTTTATCAGATACCTTGGAAAAAGAAGGCCTTGGAGTTTATCAGATACCTTGGAAAAAGCAGCCTTAGAGTTTATCAGATGCCTTGGAAAAAGCAGGCTTAGAGTTTATCGGATACCTTGGAAAAAGCAGCCTAAGAGTTTATCAAATACCTTGGAAAAGGCAGCCGTAGAGTTTATCAGGTACCTTGAAAAAAGCAGACTTAGAGTTTATCAGATACCTTGATAAAAGGAGCCTTAGAGTTTATCAAATACCTTAGAAAAAGCAGCCTTAGAGTTTATCAGATGCCTTGGAAAAAGCAGGCTTAGAGTTTATCGGATACCTTGGAAAAAGCAGCCTAAGAGTTTATCAAATACCTTGGAAAAGCAGCCTTAGAGTTTATCAGATACCTTGGAAAAAGCAGCCTTAGAGTTTATCAGATACCTTGGAAAAAGCAGGCTTAGAGTTTATCGGATACCTTGGAAAAAGCAGCCTAAGAGTTTATCAAATACCTTGGAAAAGGCAGCCGTAGAGTTTATCAGGTACCTTGAAAAAAGCAGCCTTAGAGTTTATCAGATACCTTGGAAAAAGGAGCCTTAGAGTTTATCAAATACCTTAGAAAAAGCAGCCTTAGAGTTTATCAGATACCTTGGAAAAAGGAGCCTTAGATTTATCAGATACCTTGGAAAAAACAGCCTTAGAGTTTATCAGATACCTTGGAAAAAACAGCCTTAGAGTTTGTCAGATACCTTGGAAAAAACAGCCTTAGAGGTTATCAGATACCTTGGAAAAAGGAGCCTTAGAGTTTATCATACCTTGCAGAAAAAGGCCTTAGAGTTTATCAGATGCCTTGGAAAAACAGCCTTAGAGTTTATAGATACCTTGGAAAAAACAGCCTTAGAGGTTATCAGATACCTTGGAAAAAACAGCCTTAGAGTTTATCAGATACCTTGGAAAAGGCACCTTAGAGTTTATCAGATACCTTGATAAAAGGAGCCTTGAAGTTTATAAAATACCTTGGAAAAGCAGCCTTAGAGTTTATCAGATACCTTGATAAAAGGAGCCTTGAAGTTTATAAAATACCTTGGAAAAAGGCAGCCTTAGAGTTTATCAGATACCTTGATAAAAGGAGCCTTAGAGTTTATCAGATACCTTGGAAAAAGCAGCCTTAGAGTTTATCAGATACCTTGAAAAACAGCCTTAGAGTTTATCAATACCTTGGAAAAAGCAGCCTTAGAGTTTATCAGATACCTTGGAAAAAAGCAGCCTTAGAGTTTATCAGATACCTTGGAAAAAGTAGCCTTAGAGTTTATCAAATACCTTGGAAAAACAGCCTTAGAGTTTATCAGATACCTTGGAAAAACAGCCTTAGAGTTTATCAGATACCTTGGAAAAAACAGCCTTAGAGTTTATCAGATACCTTGGAAAAGGCAGCCTTAGAGTTTATCAGTACCTTGGAAAAAGCAGCCTTAGAGTTTATCAGATACCTTGAAAAAGGAGCCTTAGAGTTTATAAAATACCTTGGAAAAAGAGCCTTAGAGTTTATCAGATACCTTGGAAAAAGCAGCCTTAGAGTTTATCAATACCTTGGAAAAACAGCCTTAGAGTTTATCAGATACCTTGGAAAAAACAGCCTTAGAGTTTATCAGATACCTTGGAAAAAACAGCCTTAGAGTTTATCAGATACCTTGGAAAAGGCAGCCTTAGAGTTTATCAGATACCTTGGAAAAAGCAGCCTTAGAGTTTATCAGATACCTTGAAAAAGGAGCCTTAGAGTTTATCAGATACCTTGGAAAAAGCAGCCTTAGAGTTTATCAGATACCTTGGAAAAAGCAGCCTTAGAGTTTATCAGATACCTTGGAAAAAGCAGCCTTAGAGTTTATCAATACCTTAGAAAAACAGCCTTAGAGTTTATCAGATACCTTGGAAAAAACAGCCTTAGAGTTTATCAGATACCTTGGAAAAAACAGCCTTAGAGTTATCAGATACCTTGGAAAAAGGCAGCCTTAGAGTTTATCAGTACCTTGGAAAAAGCAGCCTTAGAGTTTATCAGATACCTTGAAAAAGGAGCCTTAGAGTTTATCAGATACCTTGGAAAAAGGAGCCTTAGAGTTTATCAGATACCTTGGAAAAAGGAGCCTTAGAGTTTATCAGATACCTTGGAAAAACAGCCTTAGAGTTTATCAGATACCTTGGAAAAAGCAGCCTTAAGTTTATCAGATACCTTGGAAAAAACAGCCTTAGAGTTTATCAGATACCTTGGAAAAAGCAGCCTTAGAGTTTATCAGATACCTTGGAAAAAGCAGCCTTAGAGTTTATCAGATACCTTGGAAAAAACAGCCTTAGAGTTATCAGATACCTTGGAAAAAACAGCCTTAGAGTTTATCAGATGCCTTGGAAAAAACAGCCTTAGAGTTATCAGATACCTTGGAAAAAACAGCCTTAGAGTTTATCAGATACCTTGGAAAAAACAGCCTTAGAGGTTATCAGATACCTTGGAAAAAAAGCCTTAGAAGTTATCAGATACCTTGGAAAAACAGCCTTAGAGGTTATCAGATACCTTGGAAAAAGCAGCCTTAGAGTTTATCAGATGCCTTGGAAAAAACAGCCTTAGAGGTTATCAGATGCCTTTGAAAAAGCAGCCTTAGAGGTTATCAGATACCTTGGAAAAAGCAGCCTTAGAGTTATCAGATACCTTGGAAAAAGCAGCCTTAGAGTTTATCAGATACCTTGGAAAAAACAGCCTTAGAGGTTATCAGATACCTTGGAAAAAGCAGCCTTAGAGTTATCAGATACCTTGGAAAAAGCAGCCTTAGAGTTTATCAGATACCTTGGAAAAAGGAGCCTTAGAGTTTATCAGATACCTTGGAAAAAGCAGCCTTAGAGTTTATCAGATACCTTGGAAAAAGGAGCCTTAAGTTTATCAGATACCTTGGAAAAAAGCAGCCTTAGAGTTTATCAGATACCTTGGAAAAAGCAGCCTTAGAGTTTATCAGATACCTTGGAAAAACAGCCTTAGAGTTTATCAGATACCTTGGAAAAACAGCCTTAGAGGTTATCAGATACCTTGGAAAAAAGCAGCCTTAGAGTTTATCAGATACCTTGGAAAAACAGCCTTAGAGTTTATCAGATACCTTGGAAAAACAGCCTTAGAGTTTATCAGATACCTTGGAAAAAACAGCCTTAGAGTTTATCAGATACCTTGGAAAAAGGCAGCCTTAGAGTTTATCAGATACCTTGGAAAAAACAGCCTTAGAGGTTATCAGATACCTTGGAAAAAGGCAGCCTTAGAGTTTATCAGATACCTTGGAAAAAGCAGCCTTAGAGTTTATCAGATACCTTGGAAAAAGCAGCCTTAGAGTTTATCAGATACCTTGGAAAAAGAGCCTTAGAGTTTATCAGATACCTTGGAAAAAGAGCCTTAGAGTTTATCAGATACCTTGGAAAAAACAGCCTTAGAGGTTATCAGATACCTTGGAAAAAGCAGCCTTAGAGTTTATCAGATACCTTGGAAAAAACAGCCTTAGAGGTTATCAGATACCTTGGAAAAACAGCCTTAGAGTTATCAGATACCTTGGAAAAAGCAGCCTTAGAGTTTATCAGATACCTTGGAAAAAACAGCCTTAGAGTTATCAGATACCTTGGAAAAAACAGCCTTAGAGTTTATCAGATACCTTGGAAAAAACAGCCTTAGAGTTATCAGATACCTTGGAAAAAACAGCCTTAGAGTTTATCAGATACCTTGGAAAAAACAGCCTTAGAGGTTATCAGATACCTTGGAAAAAACAGCCTTAGAGTTATCAGATACTTGGAAAAACAGCCTTAGAGGTTATCAGATACCTTGGAAAAAGCAGCCTTAGAGTTTATCAGATACCTTGGAAAAACAGCCTTAGAGTTTATCAGATACCTTGGAAAAACAGCCTTAGAGGTTATCAGATACCTTGGAAAAAGCAGCCTTAGAGTTATCAGATACCTTGGAAAACAGCCTTAGAGTTTATCAGATACCTTGGAAAAAGCAGCCTTAGAGTTTATCAGATACCTTGGAAAAAACAGCCTTAGAGTTATCAGATACCTTGGAAAAACAGCCTTAGAGTTTATCAGATACCTTGGAAAAACAGCCTTAGAGTTTATCAGATACCTTGGAAAAAGCAGCCTTAGAGTTTATCAGATACCTTGGAAAAACAGCCTTAGAGTTTATCAGATACCTTGGAAAAAACAGCCTTAGAGGTTATCAGATACCTTGGAAAAAACAGCCTTAGAGGTTATCAGATACCTTGGAAAAAACAGCCTTAGAGGTTATCAGATACCTTGGAAAAAACAGCCTTAGAGGTTATCAGATACCTTGGAAAAAACAGCCTTAGAGGTTATCAGATACCTTGGAAAAAACAGCCTTAGAGTTTATCAGATACCTTGGAAAAAACAGCCTTAGAGGTTATCAGATACCTTGGAAAAAACAGCCTTAGAGGTTATCAGATACCTTGGAAAAACAGCCTTAGAGTTTATCAGATACCTTGGAAAAAACAGCCTTAGAGGTTATCAGATACCTTGGAAAAAACAGCCTTAGAGGTTATCAGATACCTTGGAAAAACAGCCTTAGAGGTTATCAGATACCTTGGAAAAAACAGCCTTAGAGGTTATCAGATACCTTGGAAAAAACAGCCTTAGAGGTTATCAGATACCTTGGAAAAAACAGCCTTAGAGGTTATCAGATACCTTGGAAAAAGCAGCCTTAGAGTTTATCAGATACCTTGGAAAAAACAGCCTTAGAGGTTATCAGATACCTTGGAAAAAGCAGCCTTAGAGTTTATCAGATACCTTGGAAAAAACAGCCTTAGAGGTTATCAGATACCTTGGAAAAAGCAGCCTTAGAGTTTATCAGATACCTTGGAAAAAACAGCCTTAGAGGTTATCAGATACCTTGGAAAAAACAGCCTTAGAGGTTATCAGATACCTTGGAAAAAACAGCCTTAGAGGTTATCAGATACCTTGGAAAAAACAGCCTTAGAGGTTATCAGATACCTTGGAAAAAACAGCCTTAGAGGTTATCAGATACCTTGGAAAAAACAGCCTTAGAGGTTATCAGATACCTTGGAAAAACAGCCTTAGAGGTTATCAGATACCTTGGAAAAAACAGCCTTAGAGGTTATCAGATACCTTGGAAAAAACAGCCTTAGAGGTTTATCAGATACCTTGGAAAAACAGCCTTAGAGGTTATCAGATACCTTGGAAAAACAGCCTTAGAGTTTATCAGATACCTTGGAAAAAACAGCCTTAGAGGTTATCAGATACCTTGGAAAAAACAGCCTTAGAGGTTATCAGATACCTTGGAAAAAACAGCCTTAGAGGTTATCAGATACCTTGGAAAAAACAGCCTTAGAGTTTATCAGATACCTTGGAAAAAACAGCCTTAGAGGTTATCAGATACCTTGGAAAAAACAGCCTTAGAGGTTATCAGATACCTTGGAAAAAACAGCCTTAGAGGTTATCAGATACCTTGGAAAAAACAGCCTTAGAGGTTATCAGATACCTTGGAAAAAACAGCCTTAGAGGTTATCAGATACCTTGGAAAAACAGCCTTAGAGTTTATCAGATACCTTGGAAAAAACAGCCTTAGAGGTTATCAGATACCTTGGAAAAAACAGCCTTAGAGGTTATCAGATACCTTGGAAAAAACAGCCTTAGAGGTTATCAGATACCTTGGAAAAAACAGCCTTAGAGGTTATCAGATACCTTGGAAAAAACAGCCTTAGAGGTTATCAGATACCTTGGAAAAAACAGCCTTAGAGGTTATCAGATACCTTGGAAAAAACAGCCTTAGAGTTATCAGATACCTTGGAAAAAACAGCCTTAGAGGTTATCAGATACCTTGGAAAAAACAGCCTTAGAGGTTATCAGATACCTTGGAAAAAACAGCCTTAGAGGTTATCAGATACCTTGGAAAAAACAGCCTTAGAGGTTATCAGATACCTTGGAAAAAACAGCCTTAGAGGTTATCAGATACCTTGGAAAAAACAGCCTTAGAGGTTATCAGATACCTTGGAAAAAACAGCCTTAGAGGTTATCAGATACCTTGGAAAAAACAGCCTTAGAGTTATCAGATACCTTGGAAAAAACAGCCTTAGAGTTATCAGATACCTTGGAAAAAACAGCCTTAGAGGTTATCAGATACCTTGGAAAAAACAGCCTTAGAGGTTATCAGATACCTTGGAAAAAACAGCCTTAGAGGTTATCAGATACCTTGGAAAAAACAGCCTTAGAGGTTATCAGATACCTTGGAAAAACAGCCTTAGAGTTTATCAGATACCTTGGAAAAAACAGCCTTAGAGGTTATCAGATACCTTGGAAAAAACAGCCTTAGAGGTTATCAGATACCTTGGAAAAAACAGCCTTAGAGGTTATCAGATACCTTGGAAAAAACAGCCTTAGAGGTTATCAGATACCTTGGAAAAAACAGCCTTAGAGGTTATCAGATACCTTGGAAAAAACAGCCTTAGAGGTTATCAGATACCTTGGAAAAAACAGCCTTAGAGTTATCAGATACCTTGGAAAAAACAGCCTTAGAGGTTATCAGATACCTTGGAAAAAACAGCCTTAGAGGTTATCAGATACCTTGGAAAAAACAGCCTTAGAGGTTATCAGATACCTTGGAAAAAACAGCCTTAGAGGTTATCAGATACCTTGGAAAAAACAGCCTTAGAGGTTATCAGATACCTTGGAAAAAACAGCCTTAGAGGTTATCAGATACCTTGGAAAAAACAGCCTTAGAGGTTATCAGATACCTTGGAAAAAACAGCCTTAGAGGTTATCAGATACCTTGGAAAAAACAGCCTTAGAGGTTATCAGATACCTTGGAAAAAACAGCCTTAGAGGTTATCAGATACCTTGGAAAAAACAGCCTTAGAGGTTATCAGATACCTTGGAAAAAACAGCCTTAGAGGTTATCAGATACCTTGGAAAAAACAGCCTTAGAGTTATCAGATACCTTGGAAAAAACAGCCTTAGAGGTTATCAGATACCTTGGAAAAAACAGCCTTAGAGGTTATCAGATACCTTGGAAAAAACAGCCTTAGAGGTTATCAGATACCTTGGAAAAAACAGCCTTAGAGGTTATCAGATACCTTGGAAAAAACAGCCTTAGAGGTTATCAGATACCTTGGAAAAAACAGCCTTAGAGGTTATCAGATACCTTGGAAAAAACAGCCTTAGAGGTTATCAGATACCTTGGAAAAAACAGCCTTAGAGGTTATCAGATACCTTGGAAAAAACAGCCTTAGAGGTTATCAGATACCTTGGAAAAAACAGCCTTAGAGGTTATCAGATACCTTGGAAAAAACAGCCTTAGAGGTTATCAGATACCTTGGAAAAAACAGCCTTAGAGGTTATCAGATACCTTGGAAAAAACAGCCTTAGAGGTTATCAGATACCTTGGAAAAAACAGCCTTAGAGTTATCAGATACCTTGGAAAAAACAGCCTTAGAGGTTATCAGATACCTTGGAAAAAACAGCCTTAGAGGTTATCAGATACCTTGGAAAAAACAGCCTTAGAGGTTATCAGATACCTTGGAAAAAACAGCCTTAGAGGTTATCAGATACCTTGGAAAAAACAGCCTTAGAGGTTATCAGATACCTTGGAAAAAACAGCCTTAGAGGTTATCAGATACCTTGGAAAAAACAGCCTTAGAGGTTATCAGATACCTTGGAAAAAACAGCCTTAGAGTTTATCAGATACCTTGGAAAAAACAGCCTTAGAGGTTATCAGATACCTTGGAAAAAACAGCCTTAGAGGTTATCAGATACCTTGGAAAAAACAGCCTTAGAGGTTATCAGATACCTTGGAAAAAACAGCCTTAGAGGTTATCAGATACCTTGGAAAAAACAGCCTTAGAGGTTATCAGATACCTTGGAAAAAACAGCCTTAGAGGTTATCAGATACCTTGGAAAAAACAGCCTTAGAGGTTATCAGATACCTTGGAAAAAACAGCCTTAGAGGTTATCAGATACCTTGGAAAAAACAGCCTTAGAGGTTATCAGATACCTTGGAAAAAACAGCCTTAGAGGTTATCAGATACCTTGGAAAAAACAGCCTTAGAGGTTATCAGATACCTTGGAAAAACAGCCTTAGAGGTTATCAGATACCTTGGAAAAAACAGCCTTAGAGGTTATCAGATACCTTGGAAAAAACAGCCTTAGAGGTTATCAGATACCTTGGAAAAAACAGCCTTAGAGGTTATCAGATACCTCGGAAAAAACAGCCTTAGAGGTTATCAGATACCTTGGAAAAAACAGCCTTAGAGGTTATCAGATACCTTGGAAAAAACAGCCTTAGAGGTTATCAGATACCTTGGAAAAAACAGCCTTAGAGGTTATCAGATACCTTGGAAAAAACAGCCTTAGAGGTTATCAGATACCTTGGAAAAAACAGCCTTAGAGGTTATCAGATACCTTGGAAAAAACAGCCTTAGAGGTTATCAGATACCTTGGAAAAAACAGCCTTAGAGGTTATCAGATACCTTGGAAAAAACAGCCTTAGAGGTTATCAGATACCTTGGAAAAAACAGCCTTAGAGGTTATCAGATACCTTGGAAAAAACAGCCTTAGAGGTTATCAGATACCTTGGAAAAAACAGCCTTAGAGGTTATCAGATACCTTGGAAAAAACAGCCTTAGAGGTTATCAGATACCTTGGAAAAAACAGCCTTAGAGGTTATCAGATACCTTGGAAAAAACAGCCTTAGAGGTTATCAGATACCTTGGAAAAAACAGCCTTAGAGGTTATCAGATACCTTGGAAAAAACAGCCTTAGAGGTTATCAGATACCTTGGAAAAAACAGCCTTAGAGGTTATCAGATACCTTGGAAAAAACAGCCTTAGAGGTTATCAGATACCTTGGAAAAAACAGCCTTAGAGGTTATCAGATACCTTGGAAAAAACAGCCTTAGAGGTTATCAGATACCTTGGAAAAAACAGCCTTAGAGGTTATCAGATACCTTGGAAAAAACAGCCTTAGAGGTTATCAGATACCTTGGAAAAAACAGCCTTAGAGGTTATCAGATACCTTGGAAAAAACAGCCTTAGAGGTTATCAGATACCTTGGAAAAAACAGCCTTAGAGGTTATCAGATACCTTGGAAAAAACAGCCTTAGAGGTTATCAGATACCTTGGAAAAAACAGCCTTAGAGGTTATCAGATACCTTGGAAAAAACAGCCTTAGAGGTTATCAGATACCTTGGAAAAAACAGCCTTAGAGGTTATCAGATACCTTGGAAAAAACAGCCTTAGAGGTTATCAGATACCTTGGAAAAAACAGCCTTAGAGGTTATCAGATACCTTGGAAAAACAGCCTTAGAGGTTATCAGATACCTTGGAAAAAACAGCCTTAGAGGTTATCAGATACCTTGGAAAAAACAGCCTTAGAGGTTATCAGATACCTTGGAAAAAACAGCCTTAGAGGTTATCAGATACCTTGGAAAAAACAGCCTTAGAGGTTATCAGATACCTTGGAAAAAACAGCCTTAGAGGTTATCAGATACCTTGGAAAAAACAGCCTTAGAGGTTATCAGATACCTTGGAAAAAACAGCCTTAGAGGTTATCAGATACCTTGGAAAAAACAGCCTTAGAGGTTATCAGATACCTTGGAAAAAACAGCCTTAGAGGTTATCAGATACCTTGGAAAAAACAGCCTTAGAGGTTATCAGATACCTTGGAAAAAACAGCCTTAGAGGTTATCAGATACCTTGGAAAAAACAGCCTTAGAGTTTATCAGATACCTTGGAAAAAACAGCCTTAGAGGTTATCAGATACCTTGGAAAAAACAGCCTTAGAGGTTATCAGATACCTTGGAAAAAACAGCCTTAGAGGTTATCAGATACCTTGGAAAAAACAGCCTTAGAGGTTATCAGATACCTTGGAAAAAACAGCCTTAGAGGTTATCAGATACCTTGGAAAAAACAGCCTTAGAGGTTATCAGATACCTTGGAAAAAACAGCCTTAGAGTTATCAGATACCTTGGAAAAAACAGCCTTAGAGGTTATCAGATACCTTGGAAAAAACAGCCTTAGAGGTTATCAGATACCTTGGAAAAAACAGCCTTAGAGGTTATCAGATACCTTGGAAAAAACAGCCTTAGAGGTTATCAGATACCTTGGAAAAAACAGCCTTAGAGGTTATCAGATACCTTGGAAAAAACAGCCTTAGAGGTTATCAGATACCTTGGAAAAAACAGCCTTAGAGGTTATCAGATACCTTGGAAAAAACAGCCTTAGAGGTTATCAGATACCTTGGAAAAAACAGCCTTAGAGGTTATCAGATACCTTGGAAAAAACAGCCTTAGAGGTTATCAGATACCTTGGAAAAAACAGCCTTAGAGGTTATCAGATACCTTGGAAAAAACAGCCTTAGAGGTTATCAGATACCTTGGAAAAAACAGCCTTAGAGGTTATCAGATACCTTGGAAAAAACAGCCTTAGAGGTTATCAGATACCTTGGAAAAAACAGCCTTAGAGGTTATCAGATACCTTGGAAAAAACAGCCTTAGAGGTTATCAGATACCTTGGAAAAAACAGCCTTAGAGGTTATCAGATACCTTGGAAAAAACAGCCTTAGAGGTTATCAGATACCTTGGAAAAAACAGCCTTAGAGGTTATCAGATACCTTGGAAAAAACAGCCTTAGAGTTATCAGATACCTTGGAAAAAACAGCCTTAGAGGTTATCAGATACCTTGGAAAAAACAGCCTTAGAGGTTATCAGATACCTTGGAAAAAACAGCCTTAGAGGTTATCAGATACCTTGGAAAAAACAGCCTTAGAGGTTATCAGATACCTTGGAAAAAACAGCCTTAGAGTTATCAGATACCTTGGAAAAAACAGCCTTAGAGGTTATCAGATACCTTGGAAAAAACAGCCTTAGAGTTATCAGATACCTTGGAAAAAACAGCCTTAGAGGTTATCAGATACCTTGGAAAAAACAGCCTTAGAGGTTATCAGATACCTTGGAAAAAACAGCCTTAGAGGTTATCAGATACCTTGGAAAAAACAGCCTTAGAGGTTATCAGATACCTTGGAAAAAACAGCCTTAGAGTTATCAGATACCTTGGAAAAAACAGCCTTAGAGTTATCAGATACCTTGGAAAAAACAGCCTTAGAGTTATCAGATACCTTGGAAAAAACAGCCTTAGAGGTTATCAGATACCTTGGAAAAACAGCCTTAGAGTTATCAGATACCTTGGAAAAAACAGCCTTAGAGGTTATCAGATACCTTGGAAAAAACAGCCTTAGAGGTTATCAGATACCTTGGAAAAAACAGCCTTAGAGGTTATCAGATACCTTGGAAAAAACAGCCTTAGAGGTTATCAGATACCTTGGAAAAAACAGCCTTAGAGGTTATCAGATACCTTGGAAAAAACAGCCTTAGAGGTTATCAGATACCTTGGAAAAAACAGCCTTAGAGTTATCAGATACCTTGGAAAAAACAGCCTTAGAGGTTATCAGATACCTTGGAAAAAACAGCCTTAGAGGTTATCAGATACCTTGGAAAAAACAGCCTTAGAGGTTATCAGATACCTTGGAAAAAACAGCCTTAGAGTTATCAGATACCTTGGAAAAAACAGCCTTAGAGGTTATCAGATACCTTGGAAAAAACAGCCTTAGAGGTTATCAGATACCTTGGAAAAAACAGCCTTAGAGGTTATCAGATACCTTGGAAAAAACAGCCTTAGAGGTTATCAGATACCTTGGAAAAAACAGCCTTAGAGGTTATCAGATACCTTGGAAAAAACAGCCTTAGAGGTTATCAGATACCTTGGAAAAAACAGCCTTAGAGGTTATCAGATACCTTGGAAAAAACAGCCTTAGAGGTTATCAGATACCTTGGAAAAAACAGCCTTAGAGTTATCAGATACCTTGGAAAAAACAGCCTTAGAGGTTATCAGATACCTTGGAAAAAACAGCCTTAGAGGTTATCAGATACCTTGGAAAAAACAGCCTTAGAGGTTATCAGATACCTTGGAAAAAACAGCCTTAGAGGTTATCAGATACCTTGGAAAAAACAGCCTTAGAGGTTATCAGATACCTTGGAAAAAACAGCCTTAGAGGTTATCAGATACCTTGGAAAAAACAGCCTTAGAGGTTATCAGATACCTTGGAAAAAACAGCCTTAGAGGTTATCAGATACCTTGGAAAAAACAGCCTTAGAGGTTATCAGATACCTTGGAAAAAACAGCCTTAGAGGTTATCAGATACCTTGGAAAAAACAGCCTTAGAGGTTATCAGATACCTTGGAAAAAGCAGCCTTAGAGTTTATCAGATACCTTGGAAAAAACAGCCTTAGAGGTTATCAGATACCTTGGAAAAAACAGCCTTAGAGGTTATCAGATACCTTGGAAAAAACAGCCTTAGAGGTTATCAGATACCTTGGAAAAAACAGCCTTAGAGGTTATCAGATACCTTGGAAAAAACAGCCTTAGAGGTTATCAGATACCTTGGAAAAAACAGCCTTAGAGGTTATCAGATACCTTGGAAAAAACAGCCTTAGAGGTTATCAGATACCTTGGAAAAAACAGCCTTAGAGGTTATCAGATACCTTGGAAAAAACAGCCTTAGAGGTTATCAGATACCTTGGAAAAAACAGCCTTAGAGGTTATCAGATACCTTGGAAAAAACAGCCTTAGAGGTTATCAGATACCTTGGAAAAAACAGCCTTAGAGGTTATCAGATACCTTGGAAAAAACAGCCTTAGAGGTTATCAGATACCTTGGAAAAAACAGCCTTAGAGGTTATCAGATACCTTGGAAAAAACAGCCTTAGAGGTTATCAGATACCTTGGAAAAAACAGCCTTAGAGGTTATCAGATACCTTGGAAAAAACAGCCTTAGAGGTTATCAGATACCTTGGAAAAAACAGCCTTAGAGGTTATCAGATACCTTGGAAAAAACAGCCTTAGAGGTTATCAGATACCTTGGAAAAAACAGCCTTAGAGGTTATCAGATACCTTGGAAAAAACAGCCTTAGAGGTTATCAGATACCTTGGAAAAAACAGCCTTAGAGGTTATCAGATACCTTGGAAAAAACAGCCTTAGAGGTTATCAGATACCTTGGAAAAAACAGCCTTAGAGGTTATCAGATACCTTGGAAAAAACAGCCTTAGAGGTTATCAGATACCTTGGAAAAAACAGCCTTAGAGGTTATCAGATACCTTGGAAAAAACAGCCTTAGAGGTTATCAGATACCTTGGAAAAAACAGCCTTAGAGGTTATCAGATACCTTGGAAAAAACAGCCTTAGAGGTTATCAGATACCTTGGAAAAAACAGCCTTAGAGGTTATCAGATACCTTGGAAAAAACAGCCTTAGAGGTTATCAGATACCTTGGAAAAAACAGCCTTAGAGGTTATCAGATACCTTGGAAAAAACAGCCTTAGAGGTTATCAGATACCTTGGAAAAAACAGCCTTAGAGGTTATCAGATACCTTGGAAAAAACAGCCTTAGAGGTTATCAGATACCTTGGAAAAAACAGCCTTAGAGGTTATCAGATACCTTGGAAAAAACAGCCTTAGAGGTTATCAGATACCTTGGAAAAAACAGCCTTAGAGGTTATCAGATACCTTGGAAAAAACAGCCTTAGAGGTTATCAGATACCTTGGAAAAAACAGCCTTAGAGGTTATCAGATACCTTGGAAAAAACAGCCTTAGAGGTTATCAGATACCTTGGAAAAAACAGCCTTAGAGGTTATCAGATACCTTGGAAAAAACAGCCTTAGAGGTTATCAGATACCTTGGAAAAAACAGCCTTAGAGGTTATCAGATACCTTGGAAAAAACAGCCTTAGAGGTTATCAGATACCTTGGAAAAAACAGCCTTAGAGGTTATCAGATACCTTGGAAAAAACAGCCTTAGAGGTTATCAGATACCTTGGAAAAAACAGCCTTAGAGGTTATCAGATACCTTGGAAAAAACAGCCTTAGAGGTTATCAGATACCTTGGAAAAAACAGCCTTAGAGGTTATCAGATACCTTGGAAAAAACAGCCTTAGAGGTTATCAGATACCTTGGAAAAAACAGCCTTAGAGGTTATCAGATACCTTGGAAAAAACAGCCTTAGAGGTTATCAGATACCTTGGAAAAAACAGCCTTAGAGGTTATCAGATACCTTGGAAAAAACAGCCTTAGAGGTTATCAGATACCTGGAAAAAACAGCCTTAGAGGTTATCAGATACCTTGGAAAAAACAGCCTTAGAGGTTATCAGATACCTTGGAAAAAACAGCCTTAGAGGTTATCAGATACCTTGGAAAAAACAGCCTTAGAGGTTATCAGATACCTTGGAAAAAACAGCCTTAGAGGTTATCAGATACCTTGGAAAAAACAGCCTTAGAGGTTATCAGATACCTTGGAAAAAACAGCCTTAGAGGTTATCAGATACCTTGGAAAAAACAGCCTTAGAGGTTATCAGATACCTTGGAAAAAACAGCCTTAGAGGTTATCAGATACCTTGGAAAAAACAGCCTTAGAGGTTATCAGATACCTTGGAAAAAACAGCCTTAGAGGTTATCAGATACCTTGGAAAAAACAGCCTTAGAGGTTATCAGATACCTTGGAAAAAACAGCCTTAGAGGTTATCAGATACCTTGGAAAAAACAGCCTTAGAGGTTATCAGATACCTTGGAAAAAACAGCCTTAGAGGTTATCAGATACCTTGGAAAAAACAGCCTTAGAGGTTATCAGATACCTTGGAAAAAACAGCCTTAGAGGTTATCAGATACCTTGGAAAAAACAGCCTTAGAGGTTATCAGATACCTTGGAAAAAACAGCCTTAGAGGTTATCAGATACCTTGGAAAAAACAGCCTTAGAGGTTATCAGATACCTTGGAAAAAACAGCCTTAGAGGTTATCAGATACCTTGGAAAAAACAGCCTTAGAGGTTATCAGATACCTTGGAAAAAACAGCCTTAGAGGTTATCAGATACCTTGGAAAAAACAGCCTTAGAGGTTATCAGATACCTTGGAAAAAACAGCCTTAGAGTTATCAGATACCTTGGAAAAAACAGCCTTAGAGGTTATCAGATACCTTGGAAAAAACAGCCTTAGAGTTATCAGATACCTTGGAAAAAACAGCCTTAGAGGTTATCAGATACCTTGGAAAAAACAGCCTTAGAGGTTATCAGATACCTTGGAAAAAACAGCCTTAGAGGTTATCAGATACCTTGGAAAAAACAGCCTTAGAGGTTATCAGATACCTTGGAAAAAACAGCCTTAGAGGTTATCAGATACCTTGGAAAAAACAGCCTTAGAGTTATCAGATACCTTGGAAAAAACAGCCTTAGAGTTATCAGATACCTTGGAAAAAACAGCCTTAGAGGTTATCAGATACCTTGGAAAAAACAGCCTTAGAGGTTATCAGATACCTTGGAAAAAACAGCCTTAGAGGTTATCAGATACCTTGGAAAAAACAGCCTTAGAGGTTATCAGATACCTTGGAAAAAACAGCCTTAGAGGTTATCAGATACCTTGGAAAAAACAGCCTTAGAGGTTATCAGATACCTTGGAAAAAACAGCCTTAGAGGTTATCAGATACCTTGGAAAAAACAGCCTTAGAGGTTATCAGATACCTTGGAAAAAACAGCCTTAGAGGTTATCAGATACCTTGGAAAAAACAGCCTTAGAGGTTATCAGATACCTTGGAAAAAACAGCCTTAGAGGTTATCAGATACCTTGGAAAAAACAGCCTTAGAGGTTATCAGATACCTTGGAAAAAACAGCCTTAGAGGTTATCAGATACCTTGGAAAAAACAGCCTTAGAGGTTATCAGATACCTTGGAAAAAACAGCCTTAGAGGTTATCAGATACCTTGGAAAAAACAGCCTTAGAGGTTATCAGATACCTTGGAAAAAACAGCCTTAGAGGTTATCAGATACCTTGGAAAAAACAGCCTTAGAGGTTATCAGATACCTTGGAAAAAACAGCCTTAGAGGTTATCAGATACCTTGGAAAAAACAGCCTTAGAGGTTATCAGATACCTTGGAAAAAACAGCCTTAGAGGTTATCAGATACCTTGGAAAAAACAGCCTTAGAGGTTATCAGATACCTTGGAAAAAACAGCCTTAGAGGTTATCAGATACCTTGGAAAAAACAGCCTTAGAGGTTATCAGATACCTTGGAAAAAACAGCCTTAGAGTTATCAGATACCTTGGAAAAAACAGCCTTAGAGGTTATCAGATACCTTGGAAAAAACAGCCTTAGAGGTTATCAGATACCTTGGAAAAAACAGCCTTAGAGGTTATCGGATACGTTGGAAAAAACAGCCTTAGAGGTTATCAGATACCTTGGAAAAAACAGCCTTAGAGGTTATCAGATACCTTGGAAAAAACAGCCTTAGAGGTTATCAGATACCTTGGAAAAAACAGCCTTAGAGGTTATCAGATACCTTGGAAAAAACAGCCTTAGAGGTTATCAGATACCTTGGAAAAAACAGCCTTAGAGGTTATCAGATACCTTGGAAAAAACAGCCTTAGAGGTTATCAGATACCTTGGAAAAAACAGCCTTAGAGGTTATCAGATACCTTGGAAAAAACAGCCTTAGAGGTTATCAGATACCTTGGAAAAAACAGCCTTAGAGGTTATCAGATACCTTGGAAAAAACAGCCTTAGAGGTTATCAGATACCTTGGAAAAAACAGCCTTAGAGGTTATCAGATACCTTGGAAAAAACAGCCTTAGAGGTTATCAGATACCTTGGAAAAAACAGCCTTAGAGGTTATCAGATACCTTGGAAAAAACAGCCTTAGAGGTTATCAGATACCTTGGAAAAAACAGCCTTAGAGGTTATCAGATACCTTGGAAAAAACAGCCTTAGAGGTTATCAGATACCTTGGAAAAAACAGCCTTAGAGGTTATCAGATACCTTGGAAAAAACAGCCTTAGAGGTTATCAGATACCTTGGAAAAAACAGCCTTAGAGGTTATCAGATACCTTGGAAAAAACAGCCTTAGAGGTTATCAGATACCTTGGAAAAAACAGCCTTAGAGGTTATCAGATACCTTGGAAAAAACAGCCTTAGAGGTTATCAGATACCTTGGAAAAAACAGCCTTAGAGGTTATCAGATACCTTGGAAAAAACAGCCTTAGAGGTTATCAGATACCTTGGAAAAAACAGCCTTAGAGGTTATCAGATACCTTGGAAAAAACAGCCTTAGAGGTTATCAGATACCTTGGAAAAAACAGCCTTAGAGGTTATCAGATACCTTGGAAAAAACAGCCTTAGAGGTTATCAGATACCTTGGAAAAAACAGCCTTAGAGGTTATCAGATACCTTGGAAAAAACAGCCTTAGAGGTTATCAGATACCTTGGAAAAAACAGCCTTAGAGGTTATCAGATACCTTGGAAAAAACAGCCTTAGAGGTTATCAGATACCTTGGAAAAAACAGCCTTAGAGGTTATCAGATACCTTGGAAAAAACAGCCTTAGAGGTTATCAGATACCTTGGAAAAAACAGCCTTAGAGGTTATCAGATACCTTGGAAAAAACAGCCTTAGAGGTTATCAGATACCTTGGAAAAAACAGCCTTAGAGGTTATCAGATACCTTGGAAAAAACAGCCTTAGAGGTTATCAGATACCTTGGAAAAAACAGCCTTAGAGGTTATCAGATACCTTGGAAAAAACAGCCTTAGAGGTTATCAGATACCTCGGAAAAAACAGCCTTAGAGGTTATCAGATACCTTGGAAAAAACAGCCTTAGAGGTTATCAGATACCTTGGAAAAAACAGCCTTAGAGGTTATCAGATACCTTGGAAAAAACAGCCTTAGAGGTTATCAGATACCTTGGAAAAAACAGCCTTAGAGGTTATCAGATACCTGGAAAAAACAGCCTTAGAGGTTATCAGATACCTTGGAAAAAACAGCCTTAGAGGTTATCAGATACCTTGGAAAAAACAGCCTTAGAGGTTATCAGATACCTTGGAAAAAACAGCCTTAGAGGTTATCAGATACCTTGGAAAAAACAGCCTTAGAGGTTATCAGATACCTTGGAAAAAACAGCCTTAGAGGTTATCAGATACCTTGGAAAAAACAGCCTTAGAGGTTATCAGATACCTTGGAAAAAACAGCCTTAGAGGTTATCAGATACCTTGGAAAAAACAGCCTTAGAGGTTATCAGATACCTTGGAAAAAACAGCCTTAGAGGTTATCAGATACCTTGGAAAAAACAGCCTTAGAGGTTATCAGATACCTTGGAAAAAACAGCCTTAGAGGTTATCAGATACCTTGGAAAAAACAGCCTTAGAGGTTATCAGATACCTTGGAAAAAACAGCCTTAGAGGTTATCAGATACCTTGGAAAAAACAGCCTTAGAGGTTATCAGATACCTTGGAAAAAACAGCCTTAGAGGTTATCAGATACCTTGGAAAAAACAGCCTTAGAGGTTATCAGATACCTTGGAAAAAACAGCCTTAGAGGTTATCAGATACCTCGGAAAAAACAGCCTTAGAGGTTATCAGATACCTTGGAAAAAACAGCCTTAGAGGTTATCAGATACCTTGGAAAAAACAGCCTTAGAGGTTATCAGATACCTTGGAAAAAACAGCCTTAGAGGTTATCAGATACCTTGGAAAAAACAGCCTTAGAGGTTATCAGATACCTCGGAAAAAACAGCCTTAGAGGTTATCAGATACCTTGGAAAAAACAGCCTTAGAGGTTATCAGATACCTTGGAAAAAACAGCCTTAGAGGTTATCAGATACCTTGGAAAAAACAGCCTTAGAGGTTATCAGATACCTTGGAAAAAACAGCCTTAGAGGTTATCAGATACCTTGGAAAAAACAGCCTTAGAGTTATCAGATACCTTGGAAAAAACAGCCTTAGAGGTTATCAGATACCTTGGAAAAAACAGCCTTAGAGGTTATCAGATACCTTGGAAAAAACAGCCTTAGAGGTTATCAGATACCTTGGAAAAAACAGCCTTAGAGGTTATCAGATACCTTGGAAAAAACAGCCTTAGAGGTTATCAGATACCTTGGAAAAAACAGCCTTAGAGGTTATCAGATACCTTGGAAAAAACAGCCTTAGAGGTTATCAGATACCTTGGAAAAAACAGCCTTAGAGGTTATCAGATACCTTGGAAAAAACAGCCTTAGAGTTATCAGATACCTTGGAAAAAACAGCCTTAGAGGTTATCAGATACCTTGGAAAAAACAGCCTTAGAGGTTATCAGATACCTTGGAAAAAACAGCCTTAGAGGTTATCAGATACCTTGGAAAAAACAGCCTTAGAGGTTATCAGATACCTTGGAAAAAACAGCCTTAGAGGTTATCAGATACCTTGGAAAAAACAGCCTTAGAGGTTATCAGATACCTTGGAAAAAACAGCCTTAGAGTTATCAGATACCTTGGAAAAAACAGCCTTAGAGGTTATCAGATACCTTGGAAAAAACAGCCTTAGAGGTTATCAGATACCTTGGAAAAAACAGCCTTAGAGGTTATCAGATACCTTGGAAAAAACAGCCTTAGAGGTTATCAGATACCTTGGAAAAAACAGCCTTAGAGTTATCAGATACCTTGGAAAAAACAGCCTTAGAGTTATCAGATACCTTGGAAAAAACAGCCTTAGAGTTATCAGATACCTTGGAAAAAACAGCCTTAGAGGTTATCAGATACCTTGGAAAAAACAGCCTTAGAGGTTATCAGATACCTTGGAAAAAACAGCCTTAGAGGTTATCAGATACCTTGGAAAAAACAGCCTTAGAGGTTATCAGATACCTTGGAAAAAACAGCCTTAGAGTTATCAGATACCTTGGAAAAAACAGCCTTAGAGTTAATCAGATACCTTGGAAAAAACAGCCTTAGAGTTAATCAGATACCTTGGAAAAAACAGCCTTAGAGGTTATCAGATACCTTGGAAAAAGCAGCCTTAGAGTTTATCGGATACGTTGGAAAAAACAGCCTTAGAGGTTATCAGATACCTTGGAAAAAACAGCCTTAGAGGTTATCAGATACCTTGGAAAAAACAGCCTTAGAGGTTATCAGATACGTTGGAAAAAACAGCCTTAGAGTTATCAGATACCTTGGAAAAAACAGCCTTAGAGTTAATCAGATACCTTGGAAAAAACAGCCTTAGAGGTTATCAGATACCTTGGAAAAAGCAGCCTTAGAGTTATCAGATACCTTGGAAAAAACAGCCTTAGAGGTTATCAGATACCTTGGAAAAAACAGCCTTAGAGGTTATCAGATACCTTGGAAAAAACAGCCTTAGAGGTTATCAGATACCTTGGAAAAAACAGCCTTAGAGGTTATCAGATACCTTGGAAAAAACAGCCTTAGAGGTTATCAGATACCTTGGAAAAAACAGCCTTAGAGTTTATCAGATACCTTGGAAAAAACAGCCTTAGAGTTATCAGATACCTTGGAAAAAACAGCCTTAGAGGTTATCAGATACCTTGGAAAAACAGCCTTAGAGTTATCAGATACCTTGGAAAAAACAGCCTTAGAGGTTATCAGATACCTTGGAAAAAACAGCCTTAGAGTTATCAGATACCTTGGAAAAAACAGCCTTAGAGGTTATCAGATACCTTGGAAAAACAGCCTTAGAGTTTATCAGATACCTTGGAAAAAACAGCCTTAGAGGTTATCAGATACCTTGGAAAAAACAGCCTTAGAGTTATCAGATACCTTGGAAAAAACAGCCTTAGAGTTTATCAGATACCTTGGAAAAAACAGCCTTAGAGGTTATCAGATACCTTGGAAAAAACAGCCTTAGAGGTTATCAGATACCTTGGAAAAACAGCCTTAGAGTTTATCAGATACCTTGGAAAAAACAGCCTTAGAGTTATCAGATACCTTGGAAAAAACAGCCTTAGAGGTTATCAGATACCTTGGAAAAAACAGCCTTAGAGTTTATCAGATACCTTGGAAAAACAGCCTTAGAGTTTATCAGATACCTTGGAAAAAACAGCCTTAGAGGTTATCAGATACCTTGGAAAAAACAGCCTTAGAGGTTATCAGATACCTTGGAAAAAACAGCCTTAGAGTTATCAGATACCTTGGAAAAAACAGCCTTAGAGGTTATCAGATACCTTGGAAAAAACAGCCTTAGAGGTTATCAGATACCTTGGAAAAAACAGCCTTAGAGTTTATCAGATACCTTGGAAAAACAGCCTTAGAGGTTATCAGATACCTTGGAAAAAACAGCCTTAGAGGTTATCAGATACCTTGGAAAAAGCAGCCTTAGAGTTATCAGATACCTTGGAAAAAACAGCCTTAGAGTTATCAGATACCTTGGAAAAACAGCCTTAGAGGTTATCAGATACCTTGGAAAAAACAGCCTTAGAGGTTATCAGATACCTTGGAAAAAACAGCCTTAGAGGTTATCAGATACCTTGGAAAAAACAGCCTTAGAGTTTATCAGATACCTTGGAAAAAACAGCCTTAGAGGTTATCAGATACCTTGGAAAAACAGCCTTAGAGTTTATCAGATACCTTGGAAAAAACAGCCTTAGAGGTTATCAGATACCTTGGAAAAACAGCCTTAGAGTTATCAGATACCTTGGAAAAAACAGCCTTAGAGGTTATCAGATACCTTGGAAAAACAGCCTTAGAGGTTATCAGATACCTTGGAAAAACAGCCTTAGAGGTTATCAGATACCTTGGAAAAAACAGCCTTAGAGGTTATCAGATACCTTGGAAAAAACAGCCTTAGAGGTTATCAGATACCTTGGAAAAAACAGCCTTAGAGTTATCAGATACCTTGGAAAAACAGCCTTAGAGGTTATCAGATACCTTGGAAAAAACAGCCTTAGAGGTTATCAGATACCTTGGAAAAAGCAGCCTTAGAGTTTATCAGATACCTTGGAAAAAACAGCCTTAGAGGTTATCAGATACCTTGGAAAAAACAGCCTTAGAGTTTATCAGATACCTTGGAAAAACAGCCTTAGAGGTTATCAGATACCTTGGAAAAACAGCCTTAGAGGTTATCAGATACCTTGGAAAAACAGCCTTAGAGGTTATCAGATACCTTGGAAAAAACAGCCTTAGAGGTTATCAGATACCTTGGAAAAAACAGCCTTAGAGGTTATCAGATACCTTGGAAAAAACAGCCTTAGAGGTTATCAGATACCTTGGAAAAAACAGCCTTAGAGGTTATCAGATACCTTGGAAAAAACAGCCTTAGAGGTTATCAGATACCTTGGAAAAAACAGCCTTAGAGGTTATCAGATACCTTGGAAAAAACAGCCTTAGAGTTTATCAGATACCTTGGAAAAAACAGCCTTAGAGGTTATCAGATACCTTGGAAAAAACAGCCTTAGAGTTTATCAGATACCTTGGAAAAAACAGCCTTAGAGGTTATCAGATACCTTGGAAAAAACAGCCTTAGAGGTTATCAGATACGTTGGAAAAAACAGCCTTAGAGGTTATCAGATACCTTGGAAAAAACAGCCTTAGAGGTTATCAGATACCTTGGAAAAAACAGCCTTAGAGTTTATCAGATGCCTTGGAAAAAACAGCCTTAGAGGTTATCAGATACCTTGGAAAAAACAGCCTTAGAGTTATCAGATACCTTGGAAAAAACAGCCTTAGAGGTTATCAGATACCTTGGAAAAAACAGCCTTAGAGGTTATCAGATACGTTGGAAAAAACAGCCTTAGAGGTTATCAGATACCTTGGAAAAACAGCCTTAGAGTTTATCAGATACCGTGGAAAAAACAGCCTTAGAGGTTATCAGAAGCCTTTGAAAAAAGCAGCCTTAGAAGTTATCAGATACCTTGGAAAAAGCAGCCTTAGAGTTAATCAGATACATTGGAAAAAGGAGTTTCAAAAATGATCTCCAGGCTTGCGGACCCAAGATACTGTATGGCATATCCGAGGAAGAGGTTGGAGCCATAACGGTTAGTGGTATGTTGACTTTGGCTGTCTAATTTTACTTATTTTTTGAACCAGTAAATTACTTGTTGCTTCCATTAAGTTTAACATTTAATAGATACACATTTTATAAGCGATATTTAATTTGCGTTTTCGATGTAGGCCTACTTTTATAAAAAATGAAATTTTATCTAGTAGGTGCGTATATTTAAAGTATTCTAAGTTTGTTCGGCAAATACTCTCTATATATGTTTTTAAGATGATATTTATTGTGTTCGAGGTAGGGGTAGGCCTATTTTTGGTATGTTTCAGCTACTTTGCAATTTCTCTATGCAGTATTTTATGTTCTACTGAACGAAATTATTTGAATGGGTTAAGAGAACAAATTTTTTAACTGGCTTTTTTAAATCTATTTCATAGACTTAAGAGTTTTAAGTAATCAGAATTTCTTCTATCGATTCAAACCGTGGAGAGAGAGAGAGAGAGAGAGAGAGAGAGAGAGAGAGAGAGAGAGAGAGAGAGAGAGAGAGAGAGAGAGAGAGAGAGAGAGAATAGTACTAATACTTCTTTGTGATTGAAGGCCAGGGTTGCAGTAATTACTCTTGCGATGAATTACAATGACTTTAAAAAATCGTAAATTACGATTATAATAACATTTGGAAATAGCAATTACATTACAGTTACTTAACAGCAAAATTAATAACAATTACAATGGATTTGGGTATGAGAGTAAAAATAATAGATTTAGTACATTGTTTGCTGTGCCAAAGATTAATTAGCCCTCATACCATTGAAGCTAGCAAATCGAGCCAATAGCTTTTAATAATTCATATCTTGGAAATAAAATAATAAAAGCTATTATCTCGATTTGTTAGACCAATAGCATTGAGGCGAGCTCATCTTTACCACAGCCAACAGTATATTGATTAGATTATTTTTAACTCGCGTACTTAAATCCATTGTAATTGAATTTGTTGATAAGTAATT
>NC_090753.1:79438720-79441220 GCF_036898095.1 Palaemon carinicauda
CCCCGTACGAGGACCCCAAAGCAGAAGCGGTGGACGCCATGTCACTGGACTGGAACAGGTGGTCCAAGATATACCTGTTCCCTCCCACCAACCTTCTGTTGAAAGTCCTCTCCAAACTGAGAACCTTCAAAGGGACAGCGGCCCTAGTGGCTCCCAAGTGGCCCCGGAGCAACTGGTACCCCCTGGTCCTGGAGCTGCAGCCCAAGCTGATCCCTCTCCCGGGCCCAGTTCTCTCTCAACAAGTACAGAAGTCGACTGTCTTCGCTTCATCATCGAAAATCAAGGACCTTCATCTCATGATTTTCTCTCCCTTGCCGCAAAGAAGAGGTTTGGGATCTCGAAGAAAAGTCTAGACTTCCTAGAGGAATACAAGACCGAATCCACGAGACGGCAATATGAATCATCCTGGAGGAAATGGGTCTCCTTTGTCAAGGCAAAAAATCCTAAAGAAATCACCATTGATTTCTGTATGTCCTTCTTCATTCACCTTCATGGACAAGGATTAGCAGCCAATACGATTTCAACCTGCAAATCGGCCTTGGCTAGACCAATTCTGTATGCTTTCCAAATTGATCTGTCCAACGACATCTTTAACAAATTACCAAAAGCATGTGCTCGCCTACGTCCAGCACCCCCTCCGAAACCGATCTCCTGGTCACTAGACAAGGTACTCCATTTCGCCTCCAACTTGGACAACGATTCATGCCCCCTCAAGGATCTGACTCAGAAAGTTATATTCTTATTTGCTCTCGCTTCGGGAGCTCGAGTCAGCGAAATAGTGGCATTATCAAGAGAAGAGGGACACATCCTGTTTACTGATTCAGGAGAAGTGACCCTCTCCCCTAATCCGACGTTTCTCGCTAAAAACGAATTACCCACCAAAAGATGGGGCCCTTGGAGAATATGCCCCCTGAAGGAGGATGTCTCTCTATGTCCAGTAGAGAGTCTCAAGGTCTATCTTCGCAGAACTTCGAACTTTGGTGGAGGCCAACTCTTCAAAGGAGAAACTTCGGGCAGCGACTTGTCACTGAAACAATTAAGAGCGAAAATCACCTACTTCATTCGCAGAGCGGATCCGAACAGTACACCCGCTGGTCATGATCCTAGAAAAGTGGCATCTTCTCTGAACTTCTTTCAGAGCATGGACTTTGAAAGCCTTAAGAACTTTACGGGCTGGAAGTCCTCGCGAGTTTTCTTTAAACATTATGCGAAACAAGTGCACGAAGTCAAACATTTTGTGGTAGCCGCAGGTAGTGTTATGAAACCTGCACCTAACTCTGCGTAGAACAGTGAGTTACTTGGGACTCTAACTCTTCGGGTGCCTATGTTGACCCTCGAGCGATTCATAGTGATGTCAAAAAACACTTAGTGCTTTTATAACTGTTCTTATCCCAGGTGAAATGTCATAGTGTCACACAAGTGCCGCATGCCTTGAGCATGATGTGTTATTTAAAGACTTGCGTTCCTCGAGAACGAGTACCTACTAATCCTGAAATTCCTTTTCAGATTCAAGAGCAAGCCTTTATTTCTATGTACATTATTATTACTGTAAATGAACTTTACTTTTGCTGTAAATTATTTAATTTCTGCATTGTGAAATAAAATTTCTATTTATTACTTATGCGTCTCTTTCAGCTCCTACCTACTATGAAATACATACTGTCATAGTTTTATTTATTCCTCCTTTCTTATGGTCATGAAGAATTTAAGATGTCTAATCCTAAATTATATTCACCCTGTCTCAGTAAGGTTCCTACACGAAAACTTACTTCTGATAACCAAGAGATGAACTCTATACACAGTGCCCAACCACCACTGGTCTAATTCAGAATGTTCCTATACAAATATCAAACATTCTGTTTCATCTCTAAGTTCTTCAAGTTCTTCTGTCAGGATGAATAGCCCTTCAATACCACTTTGACGTCGGCTTAGCCCATGGGGAACTTCCTACCAAAGGGGGGCAGGATACTCCGTTCCTATGGTTCTTTACCTAAGATTACTTTGCTGTTTTGTCAATGCCTAGGCACTTAACACTGGGGGAAAAATCTACCACGATACATTGATTCTCTGGTACTCTTCCATCAGGACGCCATGGCTTGAGCCCAAAAAACGGATTTTGAGCGAAGCGAAAATCTATTTTTGGGTGAGATAGCCATGGCGTCCTGATGGACCTCCCTACTACTTCGTCCAGTTTTGTTCCCACCCTACACAATTGTATCACGGTGATGGGCAGCAACTGGCTTCAGGATGAAGACGGGCGTGACGTCATCAGAGCAATGGCGTCCGTTTGTTTACGTCTCGAGTATCAGTAGTAGCCACGAGTGAGATTAGCTGTGGAACGGCTCCCAGCTATTCTCAGTCCTTACACACCGAAGCATTAACTCTGTTCGGGGTGAAGATAGCTATGTGGCACGATTCAGACATGCGTGTCCCCTGTTGTATTACGATGTCTTAAAGGGAAACCTTTGAGATACTCGCTCCAGAAGTTAGAATTCTGTGA
>NC_090753.1:79443720-79446220 GCF_036898095.1 Palaemon carinicauda
ACAACAACGTCTAAAACATATCCACTAAAACTTTCGTGAGAACTTAACCATAAAAAAAGTTCATTTTCCACTTATTACTTCCGGAAGTTTCAAAAGTTCCCCTAAACTTCAAAGTGGGGGTAACATTGAGAACTGTAATTGGAGAAGTTTTTATAACTTTACCTGTCACCTGTTCGTTCAACTTCAGTTGAAGTTTGCCCCTATAACCAATTTTTTTTTCAAAATCTAATTCCAACAGATGGTTGAAAAATACTTTTATAATTTTTTTTCAAAATCTAATTCCAACAGATGGTTGAAAAATACTTTTATAATTTTTTTTTCAAAATCTAATTCCAACAGATGGTTGAAAAATACTTTTATAGTTTTTTTTTTCAAAATCTAATTCCAAAAGATGGTTGAAAAATACTTTTATAGTTTTTTTTTTCAAAATCTAATTCCAAAAGATGGTTGAAAAATACTTTTATAGGTTTTTTTTCAAAATTTAATTCCAAAAGATGGTTGAAAAATACTTTTATAGTTTTTTTTTCAAAATCTAATTCCAAAAGATGATTGAAAAATACTTTTATAGTTTTTTTTTTAAATCTAATTCCAAAAGATGGTTGAAAAATACTTTTATAGTTTTTTTTTCAAAATCTAATTCCAAAAGATGGTTGAAAAATACTTTTATAATTAGAGGTAGTAGGTGTGCCAGGGCACCAGCCACCTGTTGAGATACTACCCGCTAAAGAGTTATGGGAGCCTTTGACTGGCCAGACAGTACTACATTGGATTCTTCTTTCTGGTTACGGTTCACTTTCCCATTTGGCTACACATACACCGAATAGTGGGGCCTATTCTTTACAGATTCTCCTGTCCTCTTACACCTAACAACATTGAGATTACTAAACAATTCTTCTTCACTCAAGGGGTTAACTACTGCACTGTAATTGTTCAGTGGCTACTTTCCTCTTGGTAAGGGTAGAAGAGACTCTTTAGCTATGTTCAGCAGCTCATCTAGGAGAAGGACTCTCCAAAATCAAACCGTTGTTCTCTAGTCTTGGGTAGTCCCATAGCCTCTGTACCATGGTCTTCCACTGTCTTGGGTTAAGAGTTCTCTTGCTTGAGGGTACACTCGGGCACACTATTCTATCTTATTTCTCTTCCTCTGGTTTTGTCAAAGTTTTTATAATTCATTTAAGAAATATTTATTTCAATGTTGCTACTGTTCGTAAGATATTTTATTTTTCCTTTTTTCCTTTCCTCACTGGGCTATTTTCCCTGTTGGAGCCCCTGGGATTATAGCATTCTGCTTTTCCAACAAGGGTTGTAGCCTAGCAAGTAATAATAATAATAATAATAATAATAATAATAATAATAATAATAATAATAATAATAATAATGATAATAATAATAAGGTAATTAAAACCTATTTTTCTACTTTTTTTTCTTTAGATGTTAACTGTTCATTAAACTTAATTTGAAGTTCTCCCCATATTATTTTTCAAAATTTAGTTTCAATATATGATTGAAAATTACTTTTAAAATTACGGTAATCAAAGCCTATCGTTTTACACCTGCCATTAACATACTTTAAAGTATGATAAATTTTGCACATTTAGACGTGTTTTTCATATTCAAATAAGCCATATATATGGCTTATTTGAATATGAAAAACACGTCTAAATGTGCAAAATTTATCATTAATCGAATGCCAAGTAACAAACTACCAATCAGCTACGATGGTGAAGATGGGTTGATTTCAATTCTAAGTACAAAACACCTGAATTCGACAGGTATAAGTACAGAAGAATTGTCATTGACTTTTATCTTTCTTCGTGGCCAAGTGGATTAGTCACTGTCTATACAAGCTTGCCGGATCAGGGTTCGACTCCCGGCCGGTCACAAGCTCTTGTCTTTGTGTGATTTCGCCTGGGGGCTCTGATCCCGAGGTCGTTAAGAGAATCCAGACATTAATGTATCAAAAATATATATGGCTTATTTGAATACTTTAAAGTATGTTCTTTGTTTTTACTGTTGATTAAACTAGAAGAGATATTTCATATATATTCTGAATATTAGAATTGTAGGAGGATGAAAATGGCGAGAACAAGTCCTTATTTTTAAAGAAAAAATATTTATTTGATATCTGATTATTATTATTATTATTATTATTATTATTACTTGCTAGGCTACGACCCAGGTTGGGAAAGCAGGATGCTTTAAGCCAAAGGGTCCCAACCGGGAAAAATAGCCCAGTGAGGAAAGGAAACAAGGAAAGATAAGAACAGTAATAACATTAGAATAAATATTTCCTATGAAAACTTTAACAAAACAAGAGGAAGAGAAATAAGACAGAATAATGTGCCCGAGTGTACCCTTAAGTAAGAGAACTCTAACCCAAGACAATGAAAAACCATGATACAGGCTATGGCATTACCCAAGACTAGAGAACAATAGTATGAGTTCGAAGTGTCCTTCTAGAAAAGCTGCTAACCATAGCTAAAGAGTCTCTTCTAACCTT
>NC_090753.1:79451220-79468332 GCF_036898095.1 Palaemon carinicauda
AATTTTGCTTTTTATTATTATTATTATTGTTATTATTATTATTAAGATGAAACCTTAGTTGGAAAAGCAGGATACTATAAGCCCAGTGGCCCCAACGGGGAAAATAGCCCAGTGAGGAAAGGAAAAATGAAAAATATAAGTGAACGACAGATTGGGGGTAGAAAAATTTGCTTTTTATTATTATTATTATTATTATTATTATTATTATTATTATTATTATTATTATTATTATTATTATTATTATTAAGCTGAAACCCTAGTTACAAAAGCAGGATGTTATAAGCCCAGTGGCTCCAGCAGGGAAAATAGCCTAGTGAGGAAAGGAAAAAGGAATAATAAAATATTTTAAGAACAGTAAATAACATTGAAATAAATATTTCCTATATAGACTATAAAAACTTTGAAATAAATATTTCCTATATAAACTTATAAACTATAAAAACTTTGAAATAAATATTTCCTATATAAACTATAAAAACTTTGAAACAAATATTTCCTATATAAACTATAAAAACTTTAAACAAAACAAGAGGAAGAGAAACGAGATAGAATAGTGTGCCTGAGTATACCCTCAAGCAAGAGATCTCTAACCCAAGAGACAGTGGAAGACCATGGTACAGAGGCTATAGCATTACCTAAGACTAGAGAACAATGGTTTGATTTAGGAGTTTCCTTCTCCTAGAAGAGCTGCTTACCATAGCTAAAGAGTCTCCTCTACCCTTACCAAGAGGAAAGTAGCCACTGAACAATCACAGTGCAGTAGTTAACATCTTGAGTGAAGAAGAAATGTTTATCTTTGGTATTTTCTCTTATGTGTCTGAAGATTTTTTTTTTTATTATTCTTACTGATAGTTTGCAATGGTTTTTTTTTTGCAGTTGCGTCTTGCATAGTGCATAGTGGGGATGTTATTATGGGGCTATGCAATTTCCTTTTTTTTTTTTTTTTTTTTTTTTGGTGGTAAAATGTTTTTTTTTTTTTTTTTTTTAGTGATAAAATGTTGTTTTTTATTATGTTTCTTAGTTTTCTTGTAAGACAAAATATTTGTAATTTTCTTAGTGGTTTCTTGTTGTTGTTGTTGTTGTTGTTGTTGTTAATATTATTATTATTATTATTATTGTTATTATTATTGTTGTTGTTATTGTTATTATTATTATTATTGTTATTATTATTGTTGTTGTTGTTATTATTATTATTATTGTTGTTGTTGTTGTTGTTGTTGTTGTTGTTGTTGTTATTAATTGCAAAGCTACAACCCTAGTTGGAAAAGCAGGATGCTATAAGCCCAAGGGCTCCGACAGGGAAAAATAGCCCAGTTAGGAAAGGAAATAAAGAAATAAGTAAACTACAAGAGAAGTAATAAACAATTAAAATGAAATATTCTAAGAGCAGTAACATTACAATATGCATATCATATACATAAACTATGAAGAGAGACTTATGTCAGCCTGTTCAGCATAAAAAACATTCAATTTAAGTTTGAATTTCTGAAGTTCCACTGATTCAACTACCTGATTTGGAAGGTCTTTGTAACCAACTGTGACTCACAATTGTCCAAGACTCTCTGTCTATCTCTATTCCTCATTGGGACCCATTCCCTCTCGCCACAGTCCTCTAAGGTCTGTTAACATATGAATCAATTTCATTTAACAAGGCAGAGACTTTACATACCCTCAGTTGGACCTTTCTTAAGGCGGCTTTGGTCAGACCTGAGAGGCATCACTGTAACTCATTTCTTCTCGTAGCAGTCCCCTAAGGTCTAGTTTCTTCTATCTGGACTTAGTTTCAGGGGGAGGCAGAGGGTTTAACCCCCACCCTACTCCCACTCCTCCTAAACACACACACACACACACAAACCAAAGACTTCTCTGGTCCCACCCCACCCAAGGTGGCCTCAGGATCCCATAATATTATGTATGTGTTGAAAAAGAACAGTCCCCTAAGGTCTAGTTTCATCTATCTAGACTTAGTTCTAGAGAGAGGCAGGGTGTTTAACCCCCACCCGGCCCCACTCCTCCTAAACATACACACACACACACACACACACACACAAACCAAAGACTTCTCTGGCCCCACCCCACCCAAGGTGTCCTCATGACCCCATACTATTATGTGTATGTGTTGAAAAAAATATTCCAATTCCATAACTGCAGTCAATATTAAATGCCCAAAACCACACTCTCGTTATACTCCATAAATAAAAGACTAGTAACCTCTGAAGCCTAACACACTCCATAAATAAAAGACTAGTAACCTCTGAAGCCTAACTGGTAATATTATTCCCCGAGGATAGATTTTAAAAGATGTGGCCCCTGATATCGGGGGCCCACCGCGTTATCGACGTTGCGTCGGGCCTACCATATTACCCCTGGAACTATCGAATATTTTCTTGGCTCCTTCAAACGCAGAAGTTTGAGTGTTTGGAATTTTTCTTTTCATTAAAACCTAGATTTTTATCATGGAATTTTATCTTTGGAAGTTTCTCATTCATGCGTTTATATTGTAACTTGAAAGCATCGGTTAGGACATTCGTCTCACCAACAAGCGGTTCTTGGCGTGTTTCCCGTGATTCAGGCACGTTCAGTTCAGAATTCGTTTTGCATCATGTAGTTTGCAACTCTTCACCTGTGGAAATTCTATAGTTCAAGAATTAATCGCAATACGACTCTTACGTTTTTTTTGAGAAACCTATTAATGTTAGCTTTAACGTTAAGTCTAGTTGTGTTTCTATGCCTTAGGTTAGGATGCAATACGTTAGTTTTGGTTAGGTTGCGATGCTGTAGGTAAGGTTAGATTAGGTTATGTTTTTATACGTTAGATTAGGTTATGTGGCTATACGTTAGATTAGGTTATGTGGCTATACGTTAGATTAGGTTATGTGGCTATATGTTAGATTAGGTTATGTTTTTATACGTTAGATTAGGTTATGTGGCTATACGTTAGATTAGGTGACGTGGCTATATGTTAGATTAGGTTATCTTGCTATACATTTGAGTAGGTTGTCTTGCTATATGTTAGATTAGGTTATGTGGCTATACGTTAGATTAGTTTATCTTGCAATATGTTAGATTAGGTTATCCTGCTATACGTTAGATTAGGTGTGGCTATACGTTAGATTAGGTGTGGCTATACGTTAGATTAGGTGTGACTATACGTTAGAGTAGGTTATCTTGCTATACGTTAGATTAGGTGTGGCTATACGTTAGATTAGGTTATGTGGCAATACGTAAGATTAGGTTATCTTGCTATACGTTAGATTAGGATCCTATGCCCTAGGTTTAGTTAGGTTGCTATACCCTAGGGTTGGTTAGCTCAGGATTAGTTTAGGATAGGGTGTTACAATCAATGCTAGGTTAGGTTTGTTTGCTATGTCTTAGTTTAGGTTAAGTTGCATTAGGTTATGTTGCTATGATTTATTTTAGGTTGCTATGTCCTAGGTTTGGTTAGGTTGTTATACCCTAGTTTTTGTTAAGTTGCTATGCCTGAGGTTAGGTTAGGTCACAGTTTATTTAGGTTAGGTTGTTATGCCCTAGGTTAGGTTATATTGTAGATATGATAAGTTAGGTTATGTTAGGTTGCTAGGCCCTAGGTTGAGTTAGGTTGAGACGTTATACTGTAGGTTAAGTTGCATTGCAATGTTACGCCTCATGTCAGGTCAGACGCTATATCCTAGCTTAGGTCTCTTTGGACACATCCTTTTAATTACTACTGCTACATATTTTAGGCAAAATTAAGGTTGGTGGCAGTTGTTTGTGGGGAGAAGAGCATCCTTTCTTCAGAACCCTTCCAGATAGGACCTAGTTTAGTGAAGGTCTAATTTCATGATAATTTGTACTCCAGAATTTATTTTGATACACATGAATCACATTAGATAGATAGACTCTGTTTCTGGATAGGCATACTTTCAAATAGGCATTTATGACTGCACTCACATGTAAAAATTCAATTTAAAAGCCACCGCGTAAGTTATAACTCAGCGAGTGTGTACGCTCACTTAAAAGAACACCCGAGAGTGAACCTTTCTTCTAAACTCTCCCAGAAAACACAAACTCACCCAGTGTGTACGCTTACTTAAAAGAACACCCGAGGGTGAACCTTCCTTCTAAACTCACCCATAAAACAATTAAGGTAGATATTACCCCACATCAGAAAGCCAATAAAGCCATACGAGGCCATTAGCATGCAGATTGGCAACCGACTTCGCTGCATCCGCCTCCCAGCGATGTTTCCCACTAGGTTTCATCCAATTTCATATTGTTTCGTCTCCTGCGCCGCGCTTGGGTCTTACGTTCTCAATGGTTGGCGAACGCTGTTGAACGATGTTTAATGGGTTATGTCACTATGCCTCAGTTGTTTTCTGACTTTTGCTGTTGATTGTAATGTGTTTGTTTGATTGTGTTTTTTTTCTTTGTTTTTTTTTAGTTTTTGATCTAAAATTGTCTTTTTCTGTTGTGTTTTTACATATGAATATTTTCTTAATGGTTAATTAATTAATTGATAATAATAATAATAATAATAATAATAATAATGATGATGATGATGATGATGATAATGTTACTACTACTACTACTACTACTACTACTACTACTACTAATAATAATAATAATAATAATAATGTGAGGTGTACAATTTAAACCCCATTGTACTCCTGCTGGTATATATATATATATATATATATATAATCACTTCCTGTTTAAAGGTTGCTCATGAATGGCAGAGGCAAGGGACAGGACAATGCCCTAGAGACTGACCATACGTATGATCAGCGCCTAAGCCCCCCCCCCCTCTCCACCCAAGGTAGGACCAGGGTGGGCCAGGCAATGGGTGTTGATGTCTCAGCAGGTAGATCTACAGGCTCCCCCAAAACCAAGCATCCTTAGCTCACAAGGATGGTGAGGTTGCAGACACTAAAGGAACTAATGAGTTTGAGCGGGTCGCGAACCCCAGTCCGGTAGAACGCTAGGCAGGGTTTTTTATTTTTTCAGTCGTTTCTTTCGATTGTTTTTTTCTGTGCTGTTTTATCCACATTTTTCCCCATTTTTTCCTGCATTTTTTATTCCAGCATTTTCTTCCCTGCATTTTTCACCTTCATTTTTCCTTCATTTTATCTGCATTTTTATCCGCATTTTCCCCACATTTTTCCCCACATTTTCCCCTCATTTTTCTCCTATTTTCCCGCATATTTCCCACATTTTCCCTCCGCATTTTACCCCCTATTTTCCCGCATATTTCCCACATTTTCCCTCCGCATTTTACCCCCTATTTTCCCGCATATTTTCCCTATTTTCCCGCATTTTTTCCCGGCATTTTCCCCCCAGTTTTTTCCATATTTTCCCCTCATTTTCCCCCTATTTTCCCACATTTTCCCCCGCATTTTTTCCGCACATTTCCCCCCCCCATTTCCCTCCCCCATTTTTTCCCTATTTCCCCGCATATTTCCCCTATTTTCCCCCTCATTTATCCCACATTTGTTCCCACATTTTCCCCCTATTTTCCCCCCCGCATTTTCCCCCACATTTTTCTCCATATTTTCCCCCCCACACTTTTCCCAGTTTTTTTTTTCCATATTTTTCCTCCGCATTTTTTTGCTGAGTCGTCTAGAACAACCTGCGTTTCACATAGACGTCTGGATTATTCCCTCCGATAAGGCTTATCTCAGGAGTCCTCCAAGAAGAAGAAGAAGAAGAAGAAGAAGAAGAAGAAAAGAAACTGAAGAGACAATATTGATTTCGTTAGGGTGGGAACCTGGCTCCCATATGAGAGAGAGAGAGAGAGAGAGAGAGAGAGAGAGAATGATTGAAACTTCATGATAAGGTGAATTTGCTATTAATGGTTTATGAGAGAGAGAGAGAGAGAGAGAGAGAGAGAGACGAGAGAATGATTGAAACTTCATGATAAGGTGAATTTGCTATTAATGGTTTATGAGAGAGAGAGAGAGAGAGAGAGAGAGAGAGGAGAGGATATAGTATGATTGAAACTTCATGATAAGGTGAATTCAATATTAATGGTTTATTTGAGGCTTAATTAAAAAAAAATCCCTGATGGAAAATAAAAAAATGTAAAATATATCTCGTTAGGGTGGATTAAGCCCTGTCCTGTCTGCTAAGAGAGAGAGAGAGAGAGAGAGAGAGAGAGAGAGAGAGAGAGAGAGAAAGAAAGAAGAGAGAGTTGCACAAATGAGGCCAGTTTTGAGAGCTCTTCCTCCACCAGTTTGTTGTGGCCTGATTGGTAACGTCTCTGTCTGGTGTAAAACTGGGGTTCGAGTCCCTTCAGATTCGTTAGCCTTTAGTGTCCTGCAACCTTACCATCCTTGTGGGGTAAGGACCGGGGGTTTGGGGGGGGAGCCTATAGGTCTGTCTGTTGAGTCATCAGCAGCCATTGCCTTGCCCACCTTGGTCCTAGCTTGGGTGGAGAGGAGCATGGTCAGTCTCTAGGACATTGTCCTGCTTGATAGGGTAATGCCGATGTCCCTTGCCTCTGCCATTCATGAGTGGCCTTTAAGCCTTTAAACCACCCTGCAACCTTGAAGCTTGAGCTATATTAGAGATAGAAGATAAATGTATGGTTGGACTTAGGAAAATTGCTTCGTTGCAAAGTAAATAAAAGAGTATCGCGACCACAATGGAGTCCGAGATCACTGCAGATCTCATACCCAATTTCTGAGGGAGCGAGTAAGCTTCACAATCTGGTCTGCTTTGAACGAGAGACAGCGTGGAATCCTGTGAAGCCTCTTAAAATTCCTTTATAATTTTAAAAATACGATAATAAATATTCGTAGTTATATTTAAAAGAATCCAAAATTTCCAATCATGAATTTTGATATTTTTCCAAATTTTCCAAATATTTTTTTATCAAAACTCAATGTAGTCTTGAGGAAGGGTTCATGAAGTGATCCGGAACACGCGTCGACACCCAAACAATAAGTGGAGAAAAGTAAATGTGTTTCTGGTGTTATCCTGAAAACTATTTGCAGGACGATCTGTCCGAGGAGAAGCTGTCTTCGATTTCTGGAGACTATTTGCAGGACGATCTGTCCGAGGAGACGCTGTCTTCGATTTCTGGAGACTATTTGCAGGACGATCTGTCCGAGGAGACGCTGTCTTCGATTTCTGGAGACTATTTGCAGGACGATCTGTCCGAGGAGACGCTGTCTTCGATTTCTGGAGACTATTTGCAGGACGATCTGTCCGAGGAGACGCTGTCTTCGATTTCTGGAGACTATTGCAGGACGATCTGTCCGAGGAGACGCTGTCTTCGATTTCTGGAGGACTATTTGCAGGACGATCTGTCCGAGGAGACGCTGTCTTCGATTTCTGGAGACTATTTGCAGGACGATCTGTCCGAGGAGACGCTGTCTTCGATTTCTGGAGACTATTTGCAGGACGATCTGTCCGAGGAGACGCTGTCTTCGATTTCTGGAGACTATTTGCAGGACGATCTGTCCGAGGAGACGCTGTCTTCGATTTCTGGAGACTATTTGCAGGACGATCTGTCCGAGGAGACGCTGTCTTCGATTTCTGGAGACTATTGCAGGACGATCTGTCCGAGGAGACGCTGTCTTCGATTTCTGGAGACTATTTGCAGGACGATCTGTCCGAGGAGACGCTGTCTTCGATTTCTGGAGACTATTTGCAGGACGATCTGTCCGAGGAGACGCTGTCTTCGATTTCTGGAGACTATTTGCAGGACGATCTGTCCGAGGAGACGCTGTCTTCGATTTCTGGAGACTATTTGCAGGACGATCTGTCCGAGGAGACGCTGTCTTCGATTTCTGGAGACTATTTGCAGGACGATCTGTCCGAGGAGACGCTGTCTTCGATTTCTGGAGACTATTTGCAGGACGATCTGTCCGAGGAGACGCTGTCTTCGATTTCTGGAGACTATTTGCAGGACGATCTGTCCGAGGAGACGCTGTCTTCGATTTCTGGAGACTATTTGCAGGACGATCTGTCCGAGGAGACGCTGTCTTCGATTTCTGGAGACTATTTGCAGGACGATCTGTCCGAGGAGACGCTGTCTTCGATTTCTGGAGACTATTTGCAGGACGATCTGTCCGAGGAGACGCTGTCTTCGATTTCTGGAGACTATTTGCAGGACGATCTGTCCGAGGAGACGCTGTCTTCGATTTCTGGAGACTATTTGCAGGACGATCTGTCCGAGGAGACGCTGTCTTCGATTTCTGGAGACTATTTGCAGGACGATCTGTCCGAGGAGACGCTGTCTTCGATTTCTGGAGACTATTTGGCAGGACGATCTGTCCGAGGAGACGCTGTCTTCGATTTCTGGAGACTATTTGCAGGACGATCTGTCCGAGGAGACGCTGTCTTCGATTTCTGGAGACTATTGCAGGACGATCTGTCCGAGGAGACGCTGTCTTCGATTTCTGGAGACTATTTGCAGGACGATCTGTCCGAGGAGACGCTGTCTTCGATTTCTGGAGACTATTTGCAGGACGATCTGTCCGAGGAGACGCTGTCTTCGATTTCTGGAGACTATTTGCAGGACGATCTGTCCGAGGAGACGCTGTCTTCGATTTCTGGAAACTATTTGCAGGACGATCTGTCCGAGGAGACGCTGTCTTCGATTTCTGGAAACTATTTGCAGGACGATCTGTCCGAGGAGACGCTGTCTTCGATTTCTGGAAACTATTTGCAGGACGATCTGTCCGAGGAGACGCTGTCTTCGATTTCTGGACACCGCTGAGATGTCGTTTATTCCCACTTTTATGTGGGATCGATGGTCACAATCTCCACTGGCCATATTGGTTTTGGCTAATTTTTCATGGCCGGATGCCTTTCCTGCCGCCAACCCTCCCCATTTACCCGGGCTTGGGACCGGCACCAAGTTGAGGCTGGCTTGCCCCCCTCAGTGGCTGGGTTTGAGATGTCATTTATTCATTATATATATATATATTATATATATGTGTGTGTGTGTGTGTGTGTGTGTGAGTATATACATATACAACAAATGCATCCGTTTCTAGTCCACTGCAGGACAAAGGCCTCAGACATGTCAATTAATGTGTGGGGTTTGGCTAGTTTTCATCGCCACGCTGGCCGTTGCGGATTGGTGATGATGGGAGATTTGCTCTAATCGCTCACAGCAAACCAACCTAGTATGGGTGGTCCTGACTAGTATAGTTTGGCTGATCATTTGAGTATTGCTGTTATCAGCCAAACTGTAATTAGGGGTACCACAGGAGTCAGAAAACTATCAGATAAGATACAAGAAAGTAGACTGAGGTGGTATGGTCATGTCATGAGAAGAGATGAACAGTATTTTGGAAGGAGAGTGATGGAAATGGAGGTACAGGGAACGAGAAGGAGAGGGAGATCAAAGCGAAGGTGGGTGGACTGTATCAAGGATGACCTTCGATCAAAGGGATTAACCGGTGATGAGGTGGGGGACAGGTAGATGGAGAAATCTGACCAGAAACATCGACCCCACATAATAATAATAACAATAATAATAATAATAATGAAAGTACAAATTAATCAAATTCATATAGATCTCTTGGAATAACGTATCTGGTGGTAGGTCGACTGCAGAGCTTTTTCGATATGGGGTGGGAGTTGAAATAGAAGACATTAGACGTTTGGGTGGTTAGTCTCTCTCTCTCTCTCTCTCTCTCTCTCTCTCTCTCTCTGAGATTTTCCCCAGAATTACCTCTCTCTCTCTCTCTCTCTCTCTCTCTCTCTGAGATTTTCCCCAGAATTACCCTTTCTCTCTCTCTCTCTCTCTCTCTCTCTCTCTGGGACCTATTTCTGTATGCGGGTACCTTTGAGAAAGTCTGATATTGACAACTTTTGAGGAAATACAAAATCTTCCATTAAAGAAAAAATATCGATGGAGAAAATTGCTAACGTCTTGAGCAGGCATCCTCAGCCTTTTTCCCCCAACCAGGTATCCCCTGGGGTAACATGGTATCCCATGAGGGGATATAGAATTCACTGAGAGAATTTAGAATACCCTTAGCGAATCTAGAATACCCTGAGAGGATCTAGAATCCCTTGAGAGAATCTAGAATATACTCAGAGAATCTAGTATCCCTTGAGAGAATTTAGAATACCCTTTAAAGAATCTAGAGTGCCCTGAGAGGATCTAGTATTCCCTTAAAGGTTCTAGTTTCCCCTGAGGGAATCTAGTGTCTCCTGGGATAAAAAGTATTCTCTCGCTCTCTCTCTCTCTCTCTCTCTCTCTCTCCTCTCTCTCTCTAATCTCCCAAGTTTCTCATTGGCCAAACAACGTCCTCAGCTTACAGCCAATCACAATCTCTCCTTCGAGACTGGAGACAGCTAGCGATATCCTACCTGTCTCTGTTTGTTTCTTTTATACATTTTTGTTTGTTTGTTGTTTCTTTCCTTCCCTTGGGGTCTGTATGTTTTGGGTGGCTTTGTTTATTTTTGTTAATATATTTCTGGGAGTTATGTGTTGTGAATGATAATAATAATAATAATAATGATGATAATAATAATAATATTTGTCGTCTTTAATATGGTCAAGTTACTGATGTTTATACAACTATGTCTTGCATATATATATATATCTATATATATATATATATATATATATACATATATATACATATATATATATATATATATATATTTATATATAAAGTACTCATTCATACATAAATTTTATATATCATTTATATATATATATAGAGTGTATGCATGTATATACACATCTTGCACACACACACACACATATATATATATATATATATATACACCTACTCTACATACATACATAGATACCTACATACCTACTGTACCATACATACATACATACACACACACGAACAAACAACATAAAAATGAACATTTAAAAAAAAAATATACAACGAATACATCATTCTCTTCCGGCAAAATAAACGGTAAAATAATCCACAAATCCTTTAAAAGAACAATCAATTTGTATCAGGGGGGATCGTTAATCCCACCTGGATTTAATACGCGCTATTTCCCGGGTCGCCTTAAAGGTACCCCTCTCTTGGAGACGTCTCCTTTGGGGAATAAAACTCGGTTTTTCACTCTTATTTATATAAATAACCTAATTATTTATTATTTTATGGTACTATTAAATGCGTTGATTGTTTATATGATATATTTTAATGGTTTTAGATACCGGTTTGATAAATAAAGGCGGTTTAGTAACATAAATATTACGGTTTTTTTTTCTCTTGGAGACGTCTCCTTTGGGGAAATAAAACTCGGTTTTTTCACTCTTATATATATAAATAACATCATTATTTATTATTTTACGGTACTATTAAATGCATTAATTGTTTATATAATATAATTTAATGGTTTTAGAGACCGGTTTGATAAATAAAAGCGGTTTAGTAACGTAAATATTACGGTTTTAAATTTTTTTTTCCGGCGCAATCTACCGTAGATGTTTTTTTACCCGCCATGATAACTGTTTAGATATTCTGTTGTTAGACTCGTTTTTATGGGCCATTGACTCTCCCTCTCTCCCTCTCTCTCTCCCTCTCTCTCTCCCTTCCGATCATTTATCTCCCACTCGAGAGAATAATAATGGCGCAGTTATGTGCTCTCGTGCAGCGGTAATATTTGAAAGAGCGAACGACGAAATTCGCGGGTTGAATTCTAAACGTCTGCCAGTGTTGCCAGTTGGGTTAGTGTAAAAATCCCTAAAAACTCATGATAAAAAATCCCCAAAACAACCCCAAAAATCCCCATTTTCACAAACAGAATATCCCCATCAGACATCCAAAATCCTCAAATCTAGGGATAAATCCCCATGGCAGCACTGGCGTCTGCTCCTGCCTGTGACGTCATCGGTATCTGTGACGTCATCGATCTCCATGTTGCCACCGTATTGGTTTCCCTTTTAACTTGGATGGCATGTTTATAATTAAATGAATGTCCGTATTAATGTCATTAGGCTTTGAAGACAGGCGGAAGTATTACTAATATCTATAGCTGAAGGCTTGGCTGACATAGGAACGATGATAAAGGAAGGAGGAAAAAAGGTGAAATAGGGCAAGGTGTAAAGTAGTTAAGTTTCTTAATAGTGAAGACAAGGTTGAAATAGACTTTATCAATACTGTGAAATAGTTCGATTTATTAGTTATTAGGAAACAGTAGAGTTTATCAAATACCTTGGAAAAAGGAGCCTTAGAGTTTATCAAATACCTTGGAAAAAGCAGCCTTAGAGTTTATCAAATACCTTGGAAAAAGCAGCCTTAGAGTTTATCAAATACCTTGGAAAAAGGAGCCTTAGAGTTTATCAAATACCTTGGAAAAAGGAGCCTTAGAGTTTATCAAATACCTTGGAAAAAGGAGCCTTAGAGTTATCAAATACCTTGGAAAAAGGAGCCTTAGAGTTTATCAAATACCTTGGAAAAAGGAGCCTTAGAGTTTATCAAATACCTTGGAAAAGCAGCCTTAGAGTTTATCAAATACCTTGGAAAAAGCAGCCTTAGAGTATATCAAATACCTTGAAAAAAGCAGCCTTAGAGTTTATCAAATACCTTGGAAAAAGGAGCCTTAGAGTTTATCAAATACCTTGGAAAAAGGAGCCTTAGAGTATATCAAATACCTTGGAAAAAGGAGCCTTAGAGTTTATCAAATACCTTGGAAAAAGGAACCTTAGAGTTTATCAAATACCTTGAAAAAGGAGCCTTAGAGTTTATCAAATACCTTGGAAAAAGGAGCCTTAGAGTTTATCAAATACCTTGAAAAAGGAGCCTTAGAGTTTATCAAATACCTTGGAAAAAGGAGCCTTAGAGTTTATCAAATACCTTGGAAAAAGGAACCTTAGAGTTTATCAAATACCTTGGAAAAAGGAGCCTTAGAGTTTATCAAAATACCTTGGAAAAAGGAACCTTAGAGTTTATCAAATACCTTGGAAAAAGGAGCCTTAGAGTTTATCAAATACCTTGGAAAAAGGAGCCTTAGAGTTTATCAAATACCTTGGAAAAAGGAGCCTTAGAGTTTATCAAATACCTTGGAAAAAGGAGCCTTAGAGTTTATCAAATACCTTGGAAAAAGGAGCCTTAGAGTTTATCAAATACCTTGGAAAAAGGAGCCTTAGAGTATATCAAATACCTTGGAAAAAGGAACCTTAGAGTTTATCAAATACCTTGGAAAAAGGAGCCTTAGAGTTTATCAAATACCTTGGAAAAAGGAGCCTTAGAGTATATCAAATACCTTGGAAAAAGGAACCTTAGAGTTTATCAAATACCTTGGAAAAAGGAGCCTTAGAGTTTATCAAATACCTTGGAAAAAGGAGCCTTAGAGTTTATCAAATACCTTGGAAAAAGAGGAGCCTTAGAGTTTATCAAATACCTTGGAAAAAGGAGCCTTACAGTATATCAAATACCTTGGAAAAAGGAGCCTTAGAGTTTATCAAATACCTTGGAAAAAGGAGCCTTAGAGTTTATCAAATTCCTTGGAAAAAGCAGCCTTAGAGTTATCAAATACCTTGGAAAAAGGAGCCTTAGAGTTTATCAGATACCTTGGAAAAAGGAGCCTTAGAGTTTATCAAATACCTTGGAAAAAGGAGCCTTAGAGTTTATCAAATACCTTGGAAAAAGCAGCCTTAGAGTTTATCAGATACCTTGGAAAAAGGAGCCTTAGAGTTTATCAAATACCTTGGAAAAAGGAGCCTTAGAGTTTATCAAATACCTTGGAAAAAGGAGCCTTAGAGTTTATCTAATACCTTGGAAAAAGGAGCCTTAGAGTTTATCAAATACCTTGGAAAAAGCAGCCTTAGAGTTTATCAAATACCTTGGAAAAAGGAGCCCTAGAGTTTATCAAATACCTTGGAAAAAGGAGCCTTAGAGTTTATCAGATACCTTGGAAAAAGGAGCCTTAGAGTTTATCAAATACCTTGGAAAAAGGAGCCTTAGAGTTTATCAAATACCTTGGAAAAAAGCAGCCTTAGAGTTTATCAGATACCTTGGAAAAAGCAGCCTTAGAGTTTATCAGATACCTTGGAAAAAGGAGCCTTAGAGTTTATCAAATACCTTGGAAAAAGCAGCCTTAGAGTTTATCAGATACCTTGGAAAAAGCAGCCTTTGCCAGAGATAAATTGACATAGTCAACTGTCTCAGAATAGCAAATTTCGTAACACTACCTACAGTGGCCTATTGGCGATCTGTCAGACTGGGGTTCGAGTCCCGCTCAAGCTCGATAGTTTCTTGTAGTGTCTGCAACCTCACCATCCTTTTGAACTAAGGAGGGGAGGTTTTAGAAGTATATAGGTAGACTCAGTAGGCATTGCCTGGTCGTTCCTGGTCCTAGCTTGGGTGGAGAGGAGATAGAAACCCATCTTAGAAACCCACGATAGAGAAACTGACCTTAGAAACTCATTTAGAAACCCACCTTAGAAACCCCCTCTTAGAAACTCCTCCTAGAAACCCAAAATAGAAAACCCTACCTAGAAACCCCTCTTAGAAACCCACCTTATAACCCTCTTAGAAACCCAAATTAAAAACACTTCTTAGAAACCCATCTTGGAAACCCAACTTAAAAACCCATCTTGGAAACCTCTCTTTTAAACCCAACTTAGAAACCCCCCTTAGAAAGCAACCTTAGAAACCCAATTAGAAACCCATCTTAAAAACCTCTCTTAGAAACCCACCTTATAAACCCTCTTAGAAACCCACCTTAAAAACCCATCTTAGAAACCCCCTCTTAGAAACCCACCTAGAAACCCATCTTATAAACCCTCTTAGAAACCCCTCTTAAAAACCCATCTTAGAAACCCCCTCTTAGAAACCAAACTTAGAAACGCACCTTAGAAAACCTCTTAAAAACCCTCTTAGAAACCCAACTTAGAAACTCTCTTAGAAACCCATTTTAGAAACCCAACTTAGAAACCCCCTCTTAGAAACACCTCTTAGAAACCCACCTTAAAAACCCAATTTAAAAACCCCCCCTTAGAAACCTCTCTTAGAAACCCACCTTAAAAACCCCCTCTTAGAAACCCCTATTAGAAACCCAATTTAGGACTCCCCCTTTTAGAAACCCCAAAATAGCAAGTTCAAACGACCTATACCCCACAAACCCTCTCCAATCCATCTATAGAAACCACTCCTTTTATGTACGCGTTTTCTTTGATTAGATTCGAACTCAGGAAAAAAGAGGGGTAACTATTGTTTCTCTAAACACTAACCATCAAGGGAGACATCTTTTGATGTTTAGTTTTTCTTTTTTTATCTTTGTGGGGGTATTTATAAATGCTTGGATATCAATATACATTTTCTTTCGATTATTTGTGTGTGTTTGTATATATATATATATATACTATATATATCATCAGTGTGGACTGACACAGAAATGCCTTAACCAGACGCAGATGGAAGGACATGACTGAGGCCTTTGTCCTGCAATAGATTAGTGATGGCTGATGATGATGATGACGATGATGAATATATATATATATATATATATATATACAGTATACGTATGAATATACATGTACGAGTATATATAATTCTCTCTCTCTCTCTCTCTCTCTCTCTCTCTCTCTCTCTCGCCAAAGAAACCTCATCTGGGTCATCATTTCCAAGAAGTATATCCACCTCACATGAAAGGATATATTCCCCCTGGGGGGGTAGGGAGGTAGGGGGAGGTCTCCTCTGTGGGGGGGCAGAGCCCCAGAGATCCCCATCTGTCATGGGGTAGGGGGGGGGGTGACTCAGTCACGACTAGCGAAGTCGTTAACATACGACTTTTTATATATCTGTTCAGGTGATGTGGTCCAATCTATTTTCGCACGCTGTCAGGTGGAAATAAATCTTTTAGAAATGACAGAGTTACTTTTCCTCTGCACCCAGAGGGCCTCTGTGAGGGGGAAATTAGAGTTTGGAGGTGCTAGAGGAGTTGGATAGCTTAGGGGGAGTGAGGCAAAGTTGAAGGAGTTGAACAGCTGAGTGGGGGAAATGATAATAGGTAGAGAATGGTAAGTTATAAACTGCCTAGATTAAAAATTAGTTCAGGGTTTTGGTAGTCTATATTATTATTATTAATAATATTACTAGCTAAGCTACAACCCTTAGTTAGAAAAGCAAGATGCTGTAAGCCCAAGGGCTCCAAGAGGGAAAAATAGCCCAGGGAGGAAAGGAAAAAAGGAAAAATAAAATATTTCATGAACAATAAACACATTAAAATAGATATCTTCCTATATGAAATTTTAACAAACAAGAGGTTGAGAAATTAGATAGAATAGTGTGCCCGAGTGTACCCTCAATCAAGAGAACTCTAACCCAAGACAGTGGAAGACCATGGCGGAGAGGCTATGGCACTACCCAAGACTAAAGAACTATGGTTTGATTTTGGAGTGTCCTTCTCCTGGAAGAGCTGCTTACCCTAGCTAAGGAGTCTCTTCTACCCTTGTCTCTGCCATTCACGAGTTACCTTTAAACATGAGACGAGGAATAGATTCTTCAAAGGTTTTAAAGATTGCTCATGAATGGCAGAGGAAAAGGACAGTGACATTGCCCTATCAAGCAGGACAATGCCCTAGAGACTGACCATATATACATATGATCAGCTCCCTAGCTCTATCTCCACCCAAGCTAGGACCAGGTAGGGTCAGGCAGTGCCTGCTGATGACTCAGCAGATAGAACTACAGGCTTCCTCTAGGACCAGATAGGGCCAGGAACTGCCTGCTGATGACACAGCAAGAAGATCTAAAGCCTTCCTCAAACCCCAATTCTTACCTCACAGGGAGGGTTAGGTTGCAGATAATAAAGGAACTAATGCGTTTGAAAGGGACTCGAACCCCAGTCTGGCGATCACTAGTCAAGGACGTTATCAATAGGCCATAACCCTAGGTTTTGTATCTTGTTTCCCACAGGTAAAATCAGTAGTCTTTGAGAGAGAGAGAGAGAGAGAGAGAGAGAGAGAGAGAAAGAGAGAGAGAGAGAGAGAGACTGACTTCCGAGAAAAGCTCATTAGACTCGAACCTCGTTATCGGCCACAATTCCATTTTTTTCGAAAATAGAATTTTATTTTTCACTTCACCAAAAAAAAAAAAAAAAAGAATTCGTTTCATATATTGCGACTCAAAATGTTATATTTTTAGGAATTCATTTTCATTTTTTAACTAAAAATTTTAAATTTTTTTGGAATTG